>NC_058405.1:50216794-50507127 GCF_002201575.2 Neomonachus schauinslandi | reverse complement strand
CTCTAGTGTTCTTTGGAACACATACCAGTAAGTATTTTGTTTTCCTTCTGTGATCTCTTAGAATACCCTGGCAATCCAAAGTTTTTTTTGTTTGATTCAGCTTGAAGAAGTGTTATTGACATTTTAAAAGTGAACAAGTTGACACTGAAATTACATAAATGATGGCAAATAGCAGAAGTTCACATTTGGTCGCCCCAAGCACTTGATGGCTATGTCTGAACCCAGGATCTTAACGGAATAAAAAGGCCCAAATTAAGGGCTGACATAGGAAAAGAAGGATTTGGTGGTAATTTTAGTCCTCAGAGCCTCTCAAGGAGTCCTAAGGAGGCCCACTTAAAAGGTGAAATTAGAAAAAAAAGCAGAAAGTTCCACTAGATTTGATTTTTTTTTCCCCTTTTTTCTTTTCTTTTTTTTTTTACTTAGCTTTCTTCGAGTGGTTTTGTGTGTCTCACTCAGAGTCAGTTGGATCTCATAGCTGTTGAAGCCAGCAGAGCTGGGTTACTCCTCAGCATGCTTACCAATAAACATTTGCTTTAAACAAACACACCAGCCTCTCAATTACCTCTTCTCTCCCTCTGCAGTCAATATTTTGATAAGATCGTAAATCGGAGGAGAAATTGTTCAGCCAAACTCTTCTGTTTTATTAGTTAAAGAGAATAAATGCTAAAATGGTGGGTAGTGGGGGGAGGGCATTCTCAAATCTCTCAGCAGACCCACAGCTTTTAATGCATTGTCTGCAACACCACCTTTTCCCTTACTAATTTACATTCATTGTCTTTACTTTATTGTTGCCTACTTATTGATCTTGATCATACTCTCAGGTCACAAGAATGTCAAGTATTGCAGTATTTTCTTAGAACTCAGCCACTCAGGGACCACATTCCTGTTTTACCTTTTACCCCAAATTATATGGCAGTGCAGGCCCTCATTTGCCCTGCCTTTACTTCCAATTCTATCCTTGACTCTGCCTCCTTTTATTTTTAAAAGTGGAAATTTCCAGAGTTCTGTCCCTTGTCCTTTTTCCAGTATTCTGTGCATATTGACAATCAGACATTGAACCCTCTCCCAAGTCTTCAACAACCCCGTCTACTTAGATGACTTCCCAAATTTTTGCCATACTCTTAGTATCTGAACATGGTTGTTCAAGATTTAGGAGATGTGTCCAAGCAGAGTGGTTATTTCCCAGTTCTAACCATTATTAGCTGGTCGAGCTATGCAGCCTCTCTGGGCCTCAGTTTCTCAACTAGAATATGGGAACTGAAATAGTACACCTACCTTATATGGTTGTATGAGGAATTAAATCACCTAATAATTGTTAATGCTTAGACAAGAATCTGACTTAGTTAAGTGCCTGTGTGTGTTTGTTAAATGAAACATAGATGTGGAAGTCATAAACATAGGTGATAAAGTGGTAGACATGGAAGAAGACGCCAGGAGAACCTCAGAAATAAATTTGTAAGGTCAGGGGATAAAAGGGAAGGCCACATAGAGTGAAATGTCCTATACTGTACCTAAGTTAATGGATATTCTTCTGCTTTCCACCCTCATGACAGCTTAGCTCCCCCTTCCTTGACTGCATTATCACCTGCTGTCTTGCCCACCTATTTAACATAATACAAATTCTGCTGGTTCTTCAGAGGTCATTTCAACTTCCTCACTAAAGGACTTTGTATTGATATCACCATCCCTGTTTATAAAACAATCTTCATATTAAGGACTTATGCTATTTGAGTATCTGCCCAAGAAATCTGTAAAATTTCTTTGGGTATAAACTTCATATCCTATGTAAGTTTGTCTTCCTCAGGCCACCTAATGTTGAATCTTCCCTCTGGTTGGCATTTACTTTTCAAATAAACTTTTCAAATAAACTCAGAGTCACATTATGAATTGCTGTAAGTTATGGAAGAAAGGGTGGGTGTGTAGGTAGCGAAAATTACACCACTGTCTTTCTCCCCACAGTTAATAGGTGATACAACACAGCTGAGATAGTTAAACACAGGTGAGTACTTCAGCCAATATTCCATGTTTTCCTGACAACTATTACTTATTTCTTATAAAGAAATCTTGGAGTTGATGCCTTTAGAATTTTTCTGGCCCAGTACTCTCCTTTTTCTGAGAAGGAGGCTAGAGTGTGGAGAAGTAAGAGCCTATGTGAAGTTCTCCCAGGAGTCATTAACAGGCAGTGGGAGTCCTAGAGATTGGGTATATATGTTGCTTCAGCTACTTTGTAGCTATGTCATTTGAAAAATCTGAGCCTATTTGTTTTTACCTGTGGAATTAGCTGAATATCTGTCTAGTCTTGTAAGCAACTTAGTGAGTATTCAAAGTAACTATCATATGGGTTTGTCAGTAATAGGGTTCAGTAGTGGTGGTGTTGCCTACATGAAGCTCATCTGAAGTGACATTACTGATGTTAACTGGTTGTTTGTGTGGGAGATGACAGGTCCAGGCTAGGATCTAGGTTTCTTGATTCTTAATTTGGGAATGTTTACTATACTATGTTACTGGTGACTTAGTCTATTTAGTAGACTAAAGATAGGCTACTTGCTGCAAAATCCAAAATTTCAGTGGCTTTATATAATAGAACCGTATTTCTTCCTTATGTCACAATCCAGTGCAAGGCAAGGAGGAGGAGCTCTAGTCTGTTCAGTCCTCTGTGGACCCAGGCACGTACCAACTTGTCCTCCTGATCCAATTATAAGACTGCGAAAAAGCTGAGGGTCACACCAGAGGATTTATAGGAGCAACGTGGCCAAGTAGAGGACTTACACCATCCTGCATTCCTCCAGCCAGATTTTAGCCCCATGGCTGGAATTGTCTGGAAAGAAATGCAACACAGCTGGGTGCACAGGAGGGCGAGGGAAGTTGGTGAATAAATAAGCTGTTTCTATCACAAATTTTCCAAGTTTCCAAAGTACAGTGCCTATAAATGATCTTGTTTGATCCTAATCTTGGGGAAATTGGATGTCATGGGAATTGTATTTGCCTGTGTAAGGCTTTATCCAGTGCTGCTATCATACGTTCTTTAAACAGAGCTCGTAAAATAGTAGCTAAAAGTTTTTAAGATACCCTTTGTATTACATGGCTTTTATTTTCAATTTTTAATCATGACTACCACATGTCTTTCATGGGTTTCTGTTGGTAGGATGATTCCACTAATGTCCAACCTTTTATTCTTTAACACAGATATGAAACTAATTTAAAAATGTATCATTTGCCCATTTTTCATTGCATTAAATGATTTTAGTTCTACTCAGCTACATTAATTTGCTTCAAACTTTTCAAATACCAAACATTAAAAACTAAGTTTGTATGCCCTAAAATATCTTGAACAGTTAGGTTGATTCTTAAAATCAGTATGTCTACTAGATCAATGTAAGTGTTTCATATGACCTGGAAAATATAACAGAAAATATAGAAACTTTGCCTAAATATCCTGAGCATCACAAGAGTATCAGGACCACTATTTAAACAAAAACAAAACACTTCTATATCCTGGATCTGAACCAGAATTCAAAGTGTTTATCTTATCATTGGATATACATAGCAGAAATTAACAATTTCTACCTTACTCTTTATGGAGTGAATGTTTTATTTTATTTTATTTTTAAAGATTTTATTTATTTATTTGAGAGCGAGAGAATGAGAGACAGAGAGCATGAGAGGGAGGAGGGTCAGAGGGAGAAGCAGGCTCCCTGCCGAGCAGGGAGCCCGATGCAGGACTCGATCCCGGGACTCCAGGATCATGACCTGAGCCAAAGGCAGTCACCCAACCAACTGAGCCACCCCAGCGCCCTGGAGTGAATGTTTTAAAAGTTTGACAAATGGGGCTCCTGGGTGGCTCAGTTGTTAAGTGTCTGCGTTCGGCACAGGACATGATCCCAGGGTCCTGGGATAGAGCCCCGCATCGGGCTCTCTGCTTGGCGGGAAGCCTACTTCTCCCTGTCCCGCTCCCCTCTGCTTGTGTTCCGGCTCTCGCTCGCTCGCTCTCAAATAAATAAACAAAATCTTTTAAAAATTTGCAAATAACTCAGGAAATCATAAATGTTGCTTTTCAGGAAATGAGTTGATTTAAAATTTTTTTTTTTTTTTAGATTTTATTTATTTGCGAGAGGGAGAATGAGAGACAGAGAGTATGAGAGGGAGGAGGGTCAGAGGGAGAAGCAGACTCCCCGCCGAGCAGGGAGCCCGATGCGGGACTCGATCCCGGGACTCCAGGATCGTGACCTGAGCCGAAGGCAGTCGCTTAACCGACTGAGCCACCCAGGCGCCCCAGGAAATGAGTTGATTTAAAATGACAGTGACTTTGGAAGCAGAATATGGAATATTTGAGAGCTTATTAAAAGGATAATGCATTTTGGGCGCCTGGGTGGCTCAGTCGGTTGGGCGACTGCCTTCGGCTCAGGTCATGATCCTGGAGTCCCGGGATCGAGTCCCGCATCGGGCTCCCTGCTGGGCGGGGAGCCTGCTTCTCCCTCTAACCCTACCCCCTCTCATGTACTCTCTCTCTCTCATTCTCGCTCTCTCAAATAAATAAATCTTTAAAAAAAAAAAAAGAAAGAAAGAAAGAAAATTTAAAAAAAAAAAAGGATAATGCATTTAAGGAACACAAAAATGTAGGGAATATTATAGAGAGAAATATAATAAAGATAGGTACGGTTAACAAATTTTTTAGTAGTATTCCTGTAAGAATGATTTTTTCTTTTTCTTTTTAAAGATTTATTTATTTTAGTGTGTGGGGTAGGGGGGAGGGCAGTGGGAGAAGGAGAGCACATTCTCAAGCAGACTCCTTACTGAGCATGAAGCCCAACATGGGGCTCCAGTCCCAGGACTATGAAATCCTGACCTGAGCTGAAATTAAGAGTGGGATGCTCAATGGACTGAGCCACCCAGGTGTCCCCTGTGAGAGTGATTTTCATTAAAACCCCGTGTAGTTAGAATTTTTCTTTTTAGAATATCAAAGAAAATTAGAAAATAGGCTATTTGTATTAACACTATACTAAGACACTCTTAAAATTTTAAAAATAAGTGTGTCTGGGTTGTGCGGTCAGTTAAGCATCAGACTCCTGGTTTTGGCTCAGGTCTTGACCTCAGGGTCCTAACATTGAGCCCCATGTCAAGCTCAGTGGCTCAGTGCAGAGTCTGCTTAAAAGATTCTCTGTCCCTCTGCCCCTCCCACCTGCGCATGCATGCTTTCTCTCTCTCTCTCTCTCTCTCATCTTAAAAAAGTTTTTTAGGGCGCCTGGGTGGCTCAGTTGGTTAAGCGACTGCCTTCGGCTCAGGTCATGATCCTGGAGTCCCGGGATCGAGTCCCGCATCGGGCTCCCTGCTCAGCAGGGAGTCTGCTTCTCCCTCTGACCCTCCTCCCTCTCATGCTCTCTGTCGCTCATTCTCTCTGTCTCAAATAAATAAATAAAATCTTAAAAAAAAAAAAAAAAGTTTTTTAAATAAATGAAAATGATGCTTATAAGATACCTTAAAACCAAACTTAGTGTTGCAGAAAGATACTGGTTTTCGAGAACAAAATGCCTTATTGGGCTTGGTTATTTCAGCAAAATTCTATTTGGATTTTAAAAAAGATGCTAATTCCTTAATGAAAAGTTATTTTGAATATGATACTGCCTTTATTTTTATGATGTTTGGGGCCAAAATATTTTATTAATACTTTATTCAAAGCACTACTCAGAAAGTTAAGAGAATGAGAGGAGTGTTTGAGTATCTTTTAAACAACACAGCACTCTCCTTACCCACCTCTGAGGTGTTTTTCTCACTGAAACCCTCTGCCAACCAAGGAAAGCCCATTAATCTACTTCAGACCCAACAACGTTATTCTTTTTGAATCAATGAGGCAGAGCTACATTACATGTGTTAGTAGTTATGTATGGATTTAGGCCAAGTAGCCTATTTATCTGTGTTCTCCATCAGCTATTTTGTGTTATGGCATTTAAAAAAAAATTTAGAGTAAAAAAAAGGCTATGAATTCAGGTACAGTAGAAAAATACGAATAATCAAAAAGAACTTATGTAATAAAGCAGCAGTCTGTAGCTCCCAGAGCTGAAACAATTATTTTTTTAAATACTTACAGCTCTGATAATTGCTTCTATAGCTATGAATAATCAACATTTGATCTTATATTCTTTTTTTTTTTTTAAAGATTTTATTTATTCATTTGAGACACACAGAGAGAGAGAGAGAGAAAGCATGAGCAGGGAGAGAGGCAGAGGGAGAGGAAGAAGCAGGCTCCTCGCTGAGCCAGGAGCCCGATGTGGGGCTTGATCCCAGGACCCTGGGATCATGACCTGAGCCGAAGGCAGACGCTTAACAACTGAGCCACCCAGGCGCCCTGATCTTATATTCTTTTTAAAAAATTTTTTATTGTTATGTTAATCACCATACATTACATCATTAGTTTTTGATGTAGTGTTCCATGATAGATGAAGGTTTACCTTAACAGTAGTAATCCCATCCATCTCTCCATCTCTTTTCCAAATATAAATTTGATTGTCTTCAGTCTATTAGTTTACCAAGCGTACTTAATACTCATAAACTTGAACTTCTTGTCCCAGAAAGCTTAGGCCATTTCTTTTCTATTGAATAGATGAAGATACTAAATACTCCTATCCTTTCTACCACCTTTCATCAATGATGAGTATCTATCAGCCATAAATTTATCTGTACACTATCAAATTAATACCTTTTAGATTCTTTTCTGTTCTTTTATAAAGTTGAAAACCGTTTATTATTTACCTTATGATTATGGAAACCCTGCTCCCTAGAAAGCAAGTTGGTATGCCATGATTAGATATTTTCTGCTTTCTTTCTGTTTGTGTAATATTTTAACCCCTATGAACCCTCTGGAGACTATTTCAAAGATCAAGTTCCAATGAATTTTCTTTTCTCATATTCCGTCAATTGATCAAAACTATGCTGCATAGTTTAGTTTGGTTAACACTGGGCAAAGTTAAGTGTTCTTTCTCTCTCTCTCTTTTTTTGTTAAAGTACAGATTTCCATATTGGGTAACTGTTGAGTGGAATTCATTGTACCTTCTCTTGAGGATATTTTTGCTCCTAGCTTACTGACTTCCTGTTCTAATTCGGACCAGTATCTTTCCAAACCAGCTGTGTAGGCATCTTTTGGTATTTTTTTTTTTTTTTTTACCATGTTCTTATATCCTATGTCTTTTTCTTTCCCTCAAAAGGATATGAGAAGTAAGCTATACATTTTTATATATTGAAAATTTTATTGTGATCTTATACTTGATAGTTTTTATTAATAGAATTACAGTTTAAGATTATTTTCTCTCCGCTTTCACAGCATGAAGTTTTGCTTATTTCAGATTTGATGGCAATATTATTTATATGTATATGCTCTGTTTTTTTGTCATAGAAGAAATGTTTGAATCTTGTCTCTTGTTTTTTGAAACTATGGGATTGAGTATAGATCTTTTACATTCTTTGGGTCCTTTCACTGTGTAGATCTGTGTGTTTACTGCTGGGAAATATTTTTCTACTTAAGTTTTGTGATTTTTCTATCCTCTAGTTTGTCTTTTCTCTCTCTCTCTCTGGAATATCTCTTAATTGGGTGTTGGACCTCTTTGGCTGATCCTCTGCCTCTTTTAATTTACAACACTTTTTTTTTTATTCCCTGATGGCTTCTGTTTTGGGGTAACATCTTTATGTTCAAGGAACATTAGTTATTTTAGTTTGCTTCTCTCTCTCTCTCTTTTTTTTTTTTTTTTTTTTTTTGGTCTATTCCCTGAGTTATGTATGTTTGCTTCTCCAGGGACCACGGGTTTCTGTTTTTGTTGTTTTGCTGTTCAGTCTTGATCATTCACTTTTCTGTTGCTATTTTTTTTTATATGGCTGGTTTCTATTGATATTTTATGACAGAATTGGATTAATTCTGGACAGTCTGTTTCCTCTTCTGTTGTGTGAGTTTGCTTACATAATAAGCCTCCCTCTGAACCAAGAGGCTGACTGGTGCTCCGTGAGGAACTGCTAAGGTGGTCAATTTTGAGGCTTCACCTAGGGATGAGTAGGTAGTAGGCATCCAACATTTGGAAATGTGGTGGTGGTTTTTCTAACCGAAATTTAATACGGGGATTAACTCCTATTGGTCTCTTCTAAACTTACACTTACAATACAAAGTGCATGAGGAAACTCCCAGCAATCTGCGTACTCTTTATTCCTGAGGAAGATTCTTACATTTTATCAATTTTCGTTTTCATGAATTAAGTCAGCCAGTGCAGAAGAACCGCACTACCACCACCAAAAAAAAAAAAAACAACAACCCTCCAAAAACAACCAAAAAAAAAAAAAAAACCCAACCCAAATTCTTTGCTGTTCTTTTCTTTTTTTTTCTTTTTTCTTTTTTTATTCTTATGTTAATCCCCATACATTACATCATTAGTTTTAGATGAAGTGTTCCATGATTCATTGTTTGTGCATAACACCCAGTGCTCCATGCAGAATGTGCCCTCCTCAATACCCACCACCAGGCTAACCCATCCTCCCACCCCTCTCCCCTCTAGAACCCTGTTTGTTTTTCAGAGTCCATCGTCTCTCATGGTTCATCTACCCCTCCGATTTCCCCCGCTTCATTCTTCCCCTCCCGCTACCTTCTTCTTCTTCTTCTTTTTTTTTTTTTCTTAACATATATTGCATTATTTGTTTCAGAGGTAAAGATCTGAGATTCAACAGTCTTGCACAATTCACAGCGCTTACCAGAGCACATACCCTCCCCAGTGTCTATCACCCAGTCACCCCATCCTTCCCACCCCACCCCCCACTCCAGCAACCCTCAGTTTGTTTCCTGAGATTAAGAATTCCTCATATCAGTGAGATCATATGATACATGTCTTTCTCTGTTTGACTTATTTCACTCAACATAATACCCTCCAGTTCCATCCACGTCGTTGCAAATGGCAAGATCTCATTCCTTTTGATGGCTGCATAATATTCCATTGTATATATATACCACATCTTCTTTATCCATTCATCTGTCGATGGACATCTTGGCTCTTTCCACAGTTTGGCTATTGTGGACATTGCTGCTATAAACATCGGGGTGCACGTACCCCTTCGGATCCCTACTTTTGTATCTTTGGGGTAAATACCCAGTAGTGCAATTGCTGGATCATAGGGTAGCTCTATTTTCAACTTTTTGAGGAACCTCCGTACAGTTTTCCAGAGTGGCTGCACCAGCTTGCATTCCCACCAACAGTGTAGGAGGGTTCCCCTTTCTCCGCATCCTCGCCAACATCTGTCATTTCCTGACTTGTTAATTTTAGCCATTCTGACTGGTGTGAGGTGGTATCTCATTGAGGTTTTGATTTGGATTTCCCTGATGCCGAGCGATATTGAGCACTTTTTCATGTGTCTGTTGGCCATTTGGATGTCTTCTTTGGAAAAATGTCTGTTCATGTCTTCTGCCCATTTCTTGATTGGATTCTTTGTTCTTTGGGTGTTGAGTTTGATGAGTTCTTTATAGATTTTGGATACTAGCCCTTTATCTGATATGTCATTTGCAAATATCTTCTCCCATTCTGTCGGTTGCCTCTTTGTTTTGTTGACTGTTTCCTTTGCTTTGCAAAAGCTTTTTATCTTGATGAAGTCCCAATAGTTCATTTTTGCCCTTGCCTCCCTTGCCTTTGGCGATGTTTCTAGGAAGAGGTTGCTTCGGCTGAGGTCAAAGAGGTTGCTGCCTGTGTTCTCCTTTAGGATTTTGATGGACTCCTGTCTCACATTGAGGTCTTTCAACCATTTGGAGTCTATTTTTGTGTGTGGTGTAAGGAAATGGTCCAGTTTCATTCTTCTGCATGTGGCTGTCCAATTTTCCCAACACCATTTGTTGAAGAGACTGTCTTTGTTCCATTGGACATTCTTTCCTGCTTTGTCAAAGATGAGTTGACCATAGAGTTGAGGGTCCATTTCTGGGCTCTCTATTCTGTTCCATTGATCTATGTGTCTGTTTTTGTGCCAGTACCATGCTGTCTTGATGATGACAGCTTTGTAATAGAGCTGGAAGTCCGGAATTGTGATGCCGCCGGCTTTGCTTTTCTTTTCCAACATTCCTCTGGCTATGCGGGGTCTTTTCTGGTTCCATACAAATTTTAGGATTATTTGTTCCATTTCTTTGAAAAAAGTGGATGGTATTTTGATGGGGATTGCGTTGAATGTGTAGATTGCTCTAGGTAGCATTGACATCTTCACAATATTTGCTGTTCTTTTCTAATAGTTTAATCAAAAGTACTTCCAATATGGAGGTGTAGGATGCAAATTTTCTCCATTCTCCGTTCATTTGTTCTCGGTGAAGATCTATCTATACTTTAGTACTAAATGTAACCCAGAGCTGAGGGAATTAGTTCATCTCCTTTCCCTGCCACATGATTCTTTCTAGAGTAAGCAAGTACTTATATCCATATGGAAATATTTTTTAATTACTTATTATATACAAAAATCAATTCCAGATAGATTAAACTACTATATATGAAAAAGCAAAATCTGAAAACTGTTAGAAGGAAAATCCTCTTACGATCTTGGGTGATGATAGATTTTTTTTTTTAAATATACTCCAAAATCACAAAGCATAAAAGAAAATATTGCAATATTCAATGACAGTAAAATATAAATTTTTGGTATTTTTGACAAGCTATAAATTGTAAGAAGAAATTGTCAAGACAATTTCTGTTATTAAACTAAAGATTGCAATGGATATTATAAAGAATTCCTCTCAATTAGTAAGAAAAAGACAAGTCCTGAATAAACTCTTGAATATTTACCGAAGGAGATAGGTATAAGAATGTTTGTTTCACTTGAGTTTTAGTAGTAAAAAAAAAAAAAAGGAAGCAACATAAATGTCAGTCAGTAGAATTAGAATGTTATACAGATGTTAATAAAGATCAACCAGTGCTACACATATGTATATGGATAAACCTCACAAAGATCTTGCACAAAACAAATGCAAAAGAATATATATTCACAGATCTTTATAAAACATTTGAGGCATGCATAAAGTTACGTGTGTGTTTCTTTTTTGGTTTATGGATTAAGTAAACAAGAATGAACACCAAACAAGTTAGTGATTATCTGGAGGGGAGAAAGAGGCCTGTAAGAGCAAGGGTTTAGTATATACACAGCGTCATCTTAAGGTATAGCTGAACTATTTTGTCTTTAGGCTTTGATTTTAATGTCTAAATGTGTTTTGATTAAAAAATAATCTGATTTGGGTGAGGTCATTTGAACTTTGGCATCCATATGAACTACAAGTCAGCCCTAGCTCTTTGGACAGATAAAGCATTTTTACTCGGTCAGTTGAAAGAGAAAGCATGCCAACGTATACAGGCAGATACTGCTATTGTTACTGCTTTCCAGTTGAAGACTAGACATTTAAATTTGTGATTGAGAAATGTACAGTAGCGGAGACTTAATAGTGAGATCTCGAGGGCACTTAGTATCAGGCAGAGCAGCTTCTGTGAGCATTGGTCCTGAGTGGAGATCTCTAAACTTTCCTTAGGTGGAAATGGAGGAGCGAGCCATGTTTTGCAATTCTGAGAAACTTCATTAAAATCTTACCACTCAGACAAGGAAAAGTAGACATTAATACATGTGTGTGTGTGTGTGTGTGTGTGTTTGAAATTTGACTCTTGCTAATTTTGACGCTTCCTCTAACAGACGTGTTGACCTGTTGCAGCTCAGTGAGTTGTTAGTGTCCAAAAAGATTCTTCCCAACTAGATTTTACATTATGTTCCCAAAGTATAAATCCCTGATATTTGACTTCTTCAAACTTGTGTTACTACATTGTTCAATAAAATCATTATAATAACTTTAAAAGTATTTACAAGCATTTCAGATTACACATGATTCTCCTTATAGTAATCTCATTTTAAGTGGTCAGTGACAACGTTGACTAAGAAATATTAACACAGCATCATAACTACTCATTTTTCAAATGTTTATATTAATAGCTTATTAGTGTTCTCAGATCCTACTCCAAATCCCTGAATTCTAATCTCTAGGGGACATAGCCAGGAAATATGTACTTTAGAACCATCTAGGGAGATTTTTCTAATCACTAGCTAAATTTGATAGAAAAGAAAAAGGTGACATGATTTGTATCACCACTCATATTCACACTTTTGGTTATTTCATGTTTACTTGCATATTGATTTTAGGTTGATTATCTGATTTATTTACATTGCTTGATTGCAAGGTATGTTATTTTGTACATTGATTTGCTTTACTGTGCCATGTGAGTAGATTAGTTTTGTGAGCAGTCATAGACTACAACTCATCAGGACTCGTATCTATATATTATTAGGCAATGTGTTCTTTCACAAGCCACAACAAGTGATCAGCGTTTGCTGTTTTTATTTCCCTAGTAAAGTACTTTCATTATTTAAAAAACTGAAGCAGGGTCTAGACAAGTGCAGCTGAACCAGATGGAGCTAAGATATTTAGACCTAAGAATGTAAGAAATTTTTATTACAGTTCCTCAGAACAAAGGTGAATCCTAATTTCCTATCGCCAATAGGGGCATCCAGAAGATTTGGGGGGATTAGTTGGTCGTTGTTCTTCATGACACGAACCTCTAGAGTTTCAGGATGGATCCTGAATCCTCCTATTTGTTAAATACTGTTTGGGTATGGACTGATTTTTACCCGTGTATTTTCTAAAACCCTCTTAATTTGTTTCTATTTCTTAGCTCGTCTGCTCTATACTGTTAATGAATTCTGTATTTTTATTACCTACTCTATAAAATAATAGGGCTGATTTTTGCCCTAATTTGTTTTCTGTAGCTTCAAGGATCGTTCCCTCATGTAAACATCCTGGATAATTACACACGTTTGTGTCCACTTTAGTCACGCTGTAATGATCTTATAGATACCGATACAGCCTTTTCAGACATTTTCTGTAGAGAAGAACATAGTTTAGGAATGGAAGCTACTGCATCTCTTTGGCTATTTTAATTTTCTGTTCTGTGGCTCTTTCTAAATCATGTGTTTCCTCATTAGCACACTCAAATAATAGGTACACTGGGTCTTTGGTATAAGGATTCTACTTTGGGTTTCATTTTCCAAACCTCTCATGATGACCACTATTTATACATTTATAAACATTTTACACTTATATTTTCTATCTATTCAATCAGCAAACTATGATTTTTGCCCTCTAGAAGCTTGCAGTAGAAGACTGCAGTCTTCTAGAAAGTTTTCTTGACTAGAGAAAGAACCATTCATTTTTCATTCAATACCTGTCTTTTGGGTGTTTACTATGTGTTAGGCCATGATCTAGGTGCTGGGGATGACGAGGTCAATGATAAAAATGTGTCCTCATGGCACTTACATTCTATGTCTAGGAGACACAAAATAAAATTGGGCAAGTAAATAATAGTATGATAGATATGCACAAAGGTGAAAAAGTAAAGAAAGCAGAATGTAAAATGTTGGAGGGAGATTGAGGTTTTAGATAGGAGCAAAGGAAGGCTTCCTAGAGAAGATGAGTTTTGAATGAAGGCCTGAAGCAGTTGAGGGGACTGACCAGGCAGCTACCTGAGAAGAGCATTCCAGATGAAGGAAAGAACATGTGCCAAGACCCTGAAATGGGAGCATGCTGTGTTGAGTGGTAGTGAGGGGGATAGTATGGTCCGAGCAAAGAACACAGGGAGTGGAAAGAGGTAAGGTAAGGGAGATCATGAAAAGTCAGATCACACAGGCCTTCCACACAACATTAAAAAAAAAATGTCTCTTACTCTGAGAAGGGAGATCATAGGAGGATTTTGAGAAAACAGTCTAACCTGTTTTTTAATAGCATTAGCCTAGCAGCCGCATTTAGACAGGATCCAGGGACCCCAGGAAAGTAGCAAGAAAAGCAGAGTATTGCATTAATCCAGGTGAGCGATGATGGTTTGGGCAAGGAGAGGGCAGTGGAGTGGTAAGAAAGGGTTAGAATATGGGTCTACTTAGAAAGCAGAACTGAGTAGACTTTTGGAGAAAAAGAGGCTTCAAAGGAATGATCATACCATTTGGCCAAAGCAACTAGAAATAAATGGTATTAACCGAGATAGGGAAGATTATAGAATCTACTGGTTTGGGGGTATATTTTAAGAGTGCCTATATTCAAAACAGGGCATAATTATAATGTAGTGAGTTAGTTTTAAATTGAGAGTAGACACATATTCCAAAGATGTTGGTTGGAACATAATGCCGGTTAGAATGTGGGTCTAAGCAAAGTCAGTCAAAAGGTAAACCACATGCTCACTCTTTAGAGTATCAAGTCAGTTATTGGAAATGACCTGGAGATAGTTTTACATCTCTTTATCTCCAATTGCTCTGATGTGACAAACATTTCCTTAGTCATTCCATAGCTTCCCAGGGAAGAGTGCTTCAGTGAGTCTTTAATATACTTGAAGGCCCTTTTATGACGCTGCTGAGCGGCATGCCCTCCCCCCACCCCCACCCCCACGCCCACCCCCGCCCCAGCCTCCGAGGGAGGCCCTGTGCTGGCTGCAGAGGTCCAGGCTTGGAAAGAGGGTCTGCTTTCTCATTACAGATTCTTACACCATTTAAGAATTTCTCATGAAAGTTCTGTTGCTGACACTGGCCAAAGCAGTCAGTATCCTGAAGGTTATGTTGGCTGCCTTTGACCTTAGTTCGTGTCCATACCCAGTATGATAACACATTGATATGCCAGTATCTTATTTGCTTGTAAGAATATATATTTCCTTCAGGACTTTTCCTATTAATATGCAAATATTAATCCTCAGGTATTCTGGCTTCACAAATATAAAGTGGCTCCGGGTAAATGCAGGAAAGAAGTTCATTTTAAAAATATGGTTATCCCAGAGGGAAACTGGACGCTGAAGAGCAAGCAGTTCAGTAGGGAATGGGATTTGGTGGCTCTAGCAATGCAGGTAGTGGCATGGAGTAGACTCTCATGCGATCACCGCTGAGATAGATGAACTCCAGTCATTTTCAATTTATTGCATGTCTCAAGAGTCCAGGTGTCCCAAAAGAACGCCCAGTTCATCGGATCCATTAGATGAGTCAGTCCTTATGCCCAAACATTGGGCATGTGACTGACATTTGCCCTTCCAAATGTACTTAATGGCATTATCAGCAAGAAGGAGGGATAAAGACTAAAACGCAAATATCACAAGTGTCTACAACAAGGGATATTTTGAGTCAGAAAA
This sequence comes from Neomonachus schauinslandi, assembly GCF_002201575.2. NCBI lineage: Eukaryota > Metazoa > Chordata > Mammalia > Carnivora > Phocidae > Neomonachus > Neomonachus schauinslandi. The sequence continues at coordinate 50,491,936 of NC_058405.1, read as the reverse complement.
GAAAAGAATAATTGTTAAATGTATTATTGAGGACTCTTTGGGGGGGGGGGGGGGAAAAAAACCTCACTTAGTAAATGCACAGTTAGAGCTCTACCTTCTATGAGTATAAATTCTGGAGGAAGTACAGAGTGAAGTTATACAGATTAAATTTTTAAAAAATCAGAGTAAGGTGGGGTGCCTGGGGGCTCAGTCATTAAGTGTCTGCCTTCAGCTTGGTTCATGGTCCCAGGGTCCTGGGATCGAGCCCCGCGTCGGGCTCCCTGCTCAGCAGGAAGCCTGATTATCCCTTTCCCGGTCCCCCTGCTTGTGTTCCCTCTCTTGCTGTGTCTCTTTCTGTCAAATAAATAAATAAAATCTTAAAAAAAATCAGGGTAAGGAATGAATATGAAGTTAAAAGTCAAGGAAAAAGCCAAAAGAAACAGACCTGGCAATATCATTGTTTTAAAAATGAGTGAGATTCTATTTTTCCAAAAAAGACCAGAATAATTAGAAGGCATCCTATAAGGTTGGGAAATTCATGTTATACTTAGCAAATAAGGAGTTAATATTTCTAAGAGCTTCTACAGAGAGAAGGCAAACACCCCAATAGAAATAAGAGTAAAGAACTTTAACTGACATTTTACAAAGAAAAAATGTAATGGCCAAAGTTATATGTGAAAATATACTCCCTCTCCTTAGCATTCAAAGAAGTAAAATGAAAGTACCAATGAGATGTCATTTTCACTTACTAAGTTGTCAATGATATTAAAAATATTATACCAAGTATTTAGGCAAGTACAGTGGAAGGGAAGCTCCCTTGCTGGTGGTTAGAGGTTTTCTAGGCTGATTGGAAGGACCTGTCTTTTTTTTTTTTTTTTTTTTAAAGATTTTATTTATTTGACAGAGACACAGCGAGAGAGGGGAACACAAGCAGAGGGAGAGGGAGAAGCAGGCTCCCGGCTGAGCAGGGAGCCCGATGAGGGGCTCAATCCCAGGACCCTGGAATCATGACCTGAGCCGAAGGCAGATGCTTAACGACTGAGCCACCCAGGCGCCCCAAGGACCTGTCTTTTTAAACTGAGGTTTAATAGTAAAGATTTTGTTGCAGTTTTGTTGTTGCTGAAAGTAAAAGAAGCCAACTTTAAGCACAATAAATCCTTGTTAGGAGGGATTATGGTATCTCATGGAATCTAATGGCGCCCAAAAGCCGGGCCTTGGCAATGGCAGGAATCCAGAAGCTCTAAGAAACGGATGCGACAGAAGTCTCGACAATGGGAAGATTTAAGCAGCTCTCAGGTTCCCTTCTCTCTAGAACACTGTCAATGTCACTCTGCCCAGCTCTAGCAAGGCGCCTTGAGATTCCTGAAATGTGGTTTCTAGACTATGCTAGAGGACACTACATTGGAGCCTTGTCACGTGTGATGAAGTATCATTCTAGAAAATTGAGCCGTCTGGCATGTCATTTTTATGTAAACTAGAGATAGGGAAGGGGAAGGAATAGGGAGAATGATCAGTAGTACTGCCACTGATAAATATTAACTCACATCTGGGAACCAACCAGTCAGTATATATTTGGTGCTTATTATATGTTAAGAATTATGGTAGGCACTAGAAATTAAGATACCCTCTCTTACATTATGTATAATTGTTACCATTGAAGAAAAATTACCTCTTGATATATTGCTAGCTCAGTTCATTAGATGTCTTCGTGAATGCTTTTTGGTGTCATGTTTTTGTGGTGGTTCTGCATGATTTAACTTGCAATTTATAGACCATATATCCTATATGCTTTATACTCCGCAGATCCTGTATTTGTAGTTTTTTTTTTTTTTTTTTGAAAAATACTGCAGTTTTATCTTTGCTTACATGTTAGAAAAATTTCAAGTTCACTCAGTAAACTTTGAAATTCCTGCTTATAAAAATGTGTTAATTACAAATAATTCTCTAATAAAAGAAGCCACTTGAGAGGTCCAGTTTTTAGGCAACATATATTATTAGTCAACTCTAAGTTATTCAAATATCTGTAGGTAGTTAACCTATATTTTTGAATATTTTATATTTCAAATTTTTTATTAATGAAAGCAGCCCAATCAATTTTTAATGAGACATAACAGAATGATATTAGAAAAGAAGAATGATGTGGTAACTTATATATGAAAAATGATATATAGAAGTACAGCACAATAATTAATACTTATTAATAATTAAGTAATTAAAGTCAGGGACTCTGTCATTTAATAGCTGATGGCCAAAGGTAGAAAGGTTCTATGGGTATAATTTTCACTATATAAAAAATGGAGATATTAATAGTTTATACCTCATAGTTTTATGTGATGATAAATGAGCTAATATATATCAAGACTTAGCACAGTAACCAGCAAATAACTTTAGTCAGTGTTCACATCATTATTAACACAAATACCAGGTGTACTGGAACAGTGATTCAGATGATAAGGAGGAAATACAGAGCATATGTATTCCCCTAGGTTAATCTATGATCAACTCATTGTTTAAAGAGATAGATTAATACACTTAAACACTTGAAATATAACCTAAAGAACATTAGGGTTGAACCCAAAAAAAGTGACCATAACTTTTTTTTTTTTTTTGAGAAGTTGTAGGTTCTCAGAAAAATTGAGAGGAAGGCACAGAGATTCCTCATGTATTCTTGCCCCACACATACATAGCTTCCCCGATTATCAACAGCCCCCACCAGAGTGGTACATTTGTTACAATTGATGAAACTGCATTGAGACCTCATAATCACCCAACGTCCATAGTTTACCTTAGGGTTCACCCCTGCTGTTGTTTACTCTGTGGGTTTAGACAAATGTATAAGGACATGTATCCGTAACTCTGGTTGTTTAGAAGTGTTAGTTGGCATCGTGAATGGTTAAGAAGTGTCTAGAATTGATTGTTGGCCAAGTTATCCGAATGTACCTCCCGGCCTTTGAAGGCATTCTTTTCCAGCATGAGTAGCATTTACAATGACAATTATGGAGTCTTAAAGATAAGCTGTTGAAAAGGCAAGAATTTATTTATTCAACCTTTATTTACCTAGAGGCAGCTGTTGAGTGTTTTCTAGAATTACCTCAAAGAAAAGCATATCAGTCAGACTTGGAAAGGGAAGAGGAAAATCTTCTGAACAGAGTGGTAAGATTGTGAATTTAAAAGTGATGGATAAGAAGGCCCAAAGATAGAATAGATGCATTTTCAAGGGACTAACTTGAGGGGGGAGAAATAAAACTAGGAGATCAGATAATCTGATTTAAATGTGTACATTGGCACTCTTTTGACAGAAAAAATATAATGGGAAAGGAAACGCAAGATGTCATCACACATCAACCGATTTGATATTCAGGGGATTCATTTGAATTCCCATTTAGATGGTGAGTTTAAAAAAATATCAACAGCAAAACAACAAACAGGTGGGAGTGGAAATTAAAATATCCTAAATTGAGTGAATTCATGTAATTATAAGATAGGCTTCAGGCCACTTATCAATTATACATTTAAAGTACTGGAGGACAGGGATTGCAGCTGACACATCTTTGTATCCCCCAAAGCACTGAGCACAGTGACTTGCATATAGCAAATATTCAGCAAATATTTGTTGAAAGAATTCTTCGTGGAATAAAAATAGGTGTAAGACATGGTCCTTACATTCACAGAACTTACACTTTTCAGGGACAGACAAAATTAACAAATGTCCATTTACTGAACAACATTTATAAAATGCAAAATACATGAAATTTTAGGTGCTAGCAACATAAAGTAGTACACTCACAGTATTGCAGAATTCACAAATAGGATCACATGGATTTTTTTTTTTTCAAAATTCTGAGTATCTATAGATGACTATGGAGAAGATAGACATTGATTTGGGCTTTGAAGAATGGGAAATTTAGAAAGGTAAAACGAGAAAATTTAAGATAAGTCAAAATGTTATTTTAACACTATCAGCTTCAAGGTAGATTACAAAAATATTAATATTTATAGTATTGGAGTGAACAGAAAGTAAACAAAGGAACAGTAATGAATGGATATAGAATAGTTGATACTGAACTTTTATCAATTCCATATGAAGCTGCTATTTAAAGACATAGTAATTTATTTCTGCATGATGGAACTGGTAACTGTCACACTGCTAAATCTATTAGAAGGAAATATGTCTTTTGGTTCAGTTAATTCAATTCCACAAGTATTTATTAAGCACTTATCTGAGCAAAGCACTATAGAATCATCCATGTACAAGCAATTAAAATTTAACTGGTTCAGAGAATATTTGCTACATCATTTCACTTTAAAAAAAGTTAACTGTTACCATATCCCTTCTTGATCTTCTAGAAGTGCCTTAATTTACAGGTTTGAGATTAGAATAAATGTAATATCACTCAAGCTGAGCATCTCAATTTTCATATTCAAACTGGGTATAGAGAAATGGCATTATTAAAAAAATAATAGCTTGCCTCCTTAGAATGCGATTTATTATATATTTTACATTTGTTACCTTATTGGCTCCTCAGAGCAACCCATTCAAGTTGACTGGATAGACATAATTTTTATTTTGCATATCAGCAAACTGAGGCTGAGATAGTTAAGTAATTTTTCAAGAGCTTTCTACTGGTTGTTTGGAAACCACACCTTGAACACAAGATCTTTAGAAGAAAATCAAACTTTCTTTCAACTGTATAATGCTCCAACAGAAGTAGCCATGCTGTCTTGTTATCCAGTGAGGAGTTTAATTCACAGAAGGTTTTCCACTGTTTAGGAAGAGATTGAAGAGTAATTTGTAAGGAAACACTCAATGAGATGGTCATCTGAATGGTCTGCTAGTGTCATGGGTCTAACTTCTCAAAGATATACCTAGGTGAGTAAAATGAAGGAGAAAATTACACAGAATTTGCAAAAAATATCTGTGTAGACTGGCTTCTTAGCCAGGAAATATTACCCTCGCCCCTCATGAGATATCTTTGGACATTTTTGATAGTCACAACTGGAAGGCTAGGTGCTAGTGGCAGATAAAGGCCAGGGATGCGGTTAAATATCTTATAATGCACAGGTCTGCACACCCCACCACCACTGACATGCACACAACAAAACAATTTTCTGGCCAGAAATAGAAATAGTGTTGAGGTTAGAAAAAGCTGGTACAGACTATCAAGACAATTCAGGTGAAAATCAGCTAATGTTTAAATTGTGTGAATATTCTGGTGCTTCTATTTAACTGTCAGTGTTCTTCATAGCCTTAAATCATCTGACATTTGGAAGTTGCCAAATTCACTTACTTCTCTCCATAAATATTTTTTCTTTATAGTGACAGTTGGAAAAAATAAGTGAAAGAAAAGCATTCCCTCATGATTCTCCCCCTCCTGTTAGCATTATTTTTTTGAGTGTCAGTGATGCTTCAGGCTGGGGGTACAACTCACCTTTGTTCAGTTAAGTCAGGCATTCAGTAAAATGATTCCTAGTCTATGGGGGGCAAGTCACGGGACTGAGGAAACGAAACAAATGGAACATGGATGTCTTTGTTGTCAATCCATCACTGCTTGTTTCGATTTCCTGTTGAAATAATCTCCGAGGCTAAACTTGGTTTGGTCAGGTCACTTCTGTGGTGTACGGGTACATCTGGTAAAATTGGTTGGTTTGGGAATCCTCAAACAACTGTTGTTTGTTCCCATCAATTTAATATTTGTAAGTGTAAATTTTGAGGATGAAAGGAAAACACTGAAAATGAAAACAGAAGCCATTTCATGGAGAATCTTGTATGACCTATAAAGGAGTAGGAACTTTATCCTGTGGCTGGTAGAAGACACACCTTGGGTTTAATTAGAGCTGTGTCCAGTGTGGTCAGCTCTGCTTTTTAGATAAATCAATTTTATGGTTTATGTGGATGATGGATTCTCCTCATCAAGAGGAAAGAGAAGGAGAACAATTAGAGGATTCTAGGACTGTTTTTATACCAATAAGTATTTGTCAAATGAATATACTAAATGATTAAATTGTGTACAGTAAACTCTTCTGATCAAAATACGGTTGGCCCTTGAACAACATGGGCTCGAGGTCCACTTACATTTTTTTCAATAAATATAGTACAGTACTGTAAACGTATTTTCTTATGATTTTAACACTTTCTTTAGCTTTATTGTAAGAATAACTTATTTAATAAACATAACACATTACATGTGAACTATGTGTTAATTGACTGTTATCAGTAAGGCTTCTAGTCAACAGTAGGCTATTAGTAGTTAATAAGTTTCGGGGAGTCAAAAGTCACACATGACTTTCAATTGCACAGGGAAGTCAGCACCTTAAAGGTCAACTGTATTCAGTAGGTGCACCACCTCAGCTGACTTTTACTTCATTCATTCATATAGGCAACAAATATTGAGTAACGCATTTTGTGATGGTCTGTCTCTGTATGATGGCGGATTCAATTCATTGTAGAAACCTATAAGCCGAATAGAAAAGTTATCTTCCCCCTACATTTCCAACACACAAAGGAAAGCCAAATGTAATAATCACTCGTATTCAAAGAGGGGAAGAAAGGGCATCACACAGTAGTCATTGATAGACAGCTATTGTGAAAGCCCACTGGGCAGATACTCTGAAGCCCTTTATTCTGGGTATCCATGACATTCTTTGATAGGCTCCAGGTCTGTCCTGTGAGGAGCTCTCAAGTTCATTGTTCTCCAAGGCTTTGACTCGGCCCTCTCAGTGGGCTTTCTTGTTCCGCGAGACTTCTTCCTAATATCTGAGGGAGGCATGAAAGAACGGCCCCTCCTTGGCGCTGAGCTGCATTCTCAGTCTGTCCCTTGTCCATAGAAAGTTGGGGGCTGATCATTATTTTACTCCTTTAACACTCAGTCTTTTTTGGTCTAGCTTTACAGCACTTTTGGCAATAGAACTCTCCCAAATGTTTTAATATATTTGATTCCACTCACGACCTTGTGCCAGTGGGTCTATAGACTTACATTTTGAGATTATTAGACTTCTGTGGACTGTGTTCGTAGTCACTTTCCACTGAGACATCTTGTTGGGGGGGGAAATTACTGGCAAACATCTTAATCTAATCAGAGGTCTTCACAAAGACTGTGAATCTTGTCTGAGACTGGTCTTTCTCCCCAGCTCTCTCTCAATCTGACCACCATTTAAAGGCCGAAGAGGCTGGAAATGAGAATCAGTTGCATCTGTGAACTTCGAAAGTTCAGGAATATTTGGATTTTTTTCCTTCCCTTTTCTTCCTCCTTGTAAGTAGTCCAGTTCTTTCCTGAGCTCATTTCTTTCTCATGGTTTTTATCAACCTTAGCTAGTAACAAGCCACCTAGGCCAGCAGTATTCTGTCTCGAAATCTCCTTGCCCAAACCTGCAGATTCTTGAGGTGTGTTTTCTGCCTTCTGAGTTATTTCAGGTGACAGTGTTGCCAGATATCTGGCCATAAAATGTCACCATTTGCCTAGCCTAAAATAAATTTGTGTGCTGCCTTCCACTCAGCTCCAGAGCTGCATGACCCATTTTTTGGGTTTGTGCTCTTCTAGCATGCATCTTCTAGGGATCAACTTCATTTATACGCTGTGGCTACAGTGATGCTATGAGCCCAATACTCCCCAAATGCCAGTGGTTGACAAAAATGCGTACTGATTTCCCATTCACCAATCTGGATTGGCGGCAACAGCTCTACTTCAGGCCATGGGTCAGTTTCTGGTCTGCATCACATGTCCCGATGTTGCAGGATTGCAGAGTTTTGTCTTACGGAGTCGAGGAATGAATCTCGCCGACACAAAAGGGTGAAGTGAAGTGAAAGTTTATTAAGTGAAAGTGAGAGCAGAAAGGAAAGAAAAAAGCTCTCTAGAGTGAAGGGGTCCTGAATGGGTTGCTGCTGAAGGCTTTTAGGGGCAGTCTTTTATTGAGAACTGACTGGGAAGCTTGTTTCCTTGAGTTTCCTGTGCCATCTTGGTTTGTTCCCTTATCTCTTATTCAGCTCTGTCTCAGCGTCTCCATGTGCCAAGAATAGTTTCAAAGCCCAATCAGGGGAGTCAGGGGCCTCCTGTATCTCTTGCCTATACCTTAACCCCTTCCCTATTCATGGGAAAAGATCTGGGGGCAGAAAGAGCTATACTGGGATTGTGAGGAGTTGACTATACTTTTTAATTAGTGGGGGTTAGGGATAGCTCTTCCAGATAGGAATCTGGAAGCAAGACTCTCGGGACCTTGAGGGGCCAGCGCATGCCAAGATAAGTTTACTTTTAAACATTAAGGCACTAAGGCGGCCACGGGTTCCTTGAGGGCAGTCATGCTCTGCATGTTCAGGTATCCGTGGGCAGCAAGCTGTAAGGAGATTTTCATTTGAGCTACATTTCTTTTGCCTTTGTTTCCCACATCACTGTCCAGAGTCTAGTCTGAAGAAGCAGCTCTTACAAGGGCTTGCTGTTGTCAAGCCACAGCAAAGAGGCAAGGAGAGCTTTCAGTGACCTTTTTTTGATGGATCACTAAGCTTTTAGTGACCCATAAAGAGTCCACTCAAAAATGGCTCTTTCACTTTTACCCCTGTTTCATTGGCCAGGGCACATCATGTGGCCGAGTGCAACACCAGTACGATGGGGATGAGTACTCCTCTGGGGCAGGGGCTAGGGGAGAGTGGAGAGTGGATATTACTGAACTCTAATATAATCGTCTGTAAGAAATTCGTGTGTGTCAGGCATGTTATGTGTTGGAGTCTGTGGATCCACAGGAATCAGTGTTTCCCTGGATTTGTAAACATTGTGTTAAAAAAAAAAGGGGGGGGTGGTATTTGGAAACACCAGGGTTTCCTTTCTTCTGAGTATTCATCCAAAAATATTTGCAAAACAATAAAGGATAATACACCTAATTCCTTTCACACACTCTAAAATATAATTCAGGGTGTGAGGATGTATCTATTTTCTGTCAGCTGTTTAAAAAATATGGCCCAGAGTTATTGTGTGTTCTTTAAGGTCACTTAGACATTAGGAAACTCATAATTAAATTTAAAGTTTGATTTGCTAGCATAATGCTTATTCTTAATTGAATGAGATTAATTACCTTTCAAAGAAAAGTTTTAGAAAAGACTATTTGTTTCAAATTATACATGTCCATAAAAACAGCCTGTTTGCTATGGAACAAAGAGCATAATTTGCAACAGATTTTGAGAAATAATACTTATGCTGAAACATCAAAGAAATGATCAGGTTAATTCTGGTGCATCACCTAAGAGAAAAATAGAGTACTCAAGTATCAATTTAACATGGAAGGAAGATGACTTTGTCATTAAAAATCAATCAAAAGTAAACCTGCAAAGTTCAAAAAGGAAAAGTATTAAAATGAAAAATGGCTTTTATAAGTAATTTTACTTTAAAATTTTAATAAACGCATTAAAATAAATATAATTTAATGAATGAGAGAATAACACTGATACGTTGCCATGGAAAAACCTCTTTGATACTATAATGACAAAAAAATTTTAGATGAAAAGAAAATTTTCAAGAGCAAGAAGAAAATGATGCAGTGTTGAGGAAGACAAAAAATATAAGAAAGAAGCTTATATCAATAGCAATGTTACCATTCACTAAACATCAGAGGAGATTGCAAGGTTGTAGAGTAAAGCAAGAATCCCATCCTAAAACTGATCAAAGTGGAAAGGATTTATTTCTTCAGCTTTTTTTTTTTTTAAGATTTTATTTATTTAGAGAGAGCATGGGTACTCATGGGGGGGAGGGAAGGGAGAGGGAGAGAATCTCAAGCAGACTCTCCTCTGAGTGTAGAGCCCAATGGAGGGCTCGATCCAAGGACCTTGAGATCATAACCTGATTCGAAACCAAAAGTCCTATGCTCAACTGACTGAGCCACCCAGGTGCCCCATCTCCACCTCTTGTAAGTGTTCTAATATGGGTTCAGTCTCAAGCTTAGGACTGGAATGCATAAACAAGGATTTGTGTCAATGCTTTAGTTTTGTTTAGTAGAACATCTGAACTATTCTTGAAATACCTGCTGTAGGTAACTGTTCACATCCATGTAATGAGTTATTTCTTACTGGGCTTTTAATTTATTTGCTTGTTTATGACCACTGCCATGTTTAGCCTGGTGCATTTGCCTGCCTCCAAGAGTGTGAGGAATATTATGGCATGAATGCAAAGTGGAAGGGAGACATGCAGTATTTGGACACCCAAAAGAGAATTTTCAGGTCCTCAGTAAGGCGATAGGCTTGGGAAACATATTTTCTAAATTTCTTCATTTACTTCTATATCAAAAGTCTGGCTTTCTTAATCATAGAATTTTCATACTTAAGGGAACAGAAACTAATAATCCAGACCTCCCTGTCCCAATTCGTCTTGGTATAGAGTGAGGAAGGGGGCTTATTTAACCCCGTTCAGGTCTTCTGCCTTGTTGACATTAAGTCACTTTTCTGCCATCTGGTGAGGTAGAGGGGAAAATGTGGACCAGAGGGTCTTTGATCTCATTTTCTGCAGGGGACACTATAGGGAGAATCCTGCATAACCTGTGGGGGTGGGGGGCTGCCTCACACTGGAAGAGGTAGCTCACTGTGGGAAGGCAGCCATGTGCAGAAGAGTAGGCATCTGTATAAAGACCTTCAAATGAAAGGTACAGAAGGAAGGCTAGTGTGCTGGCTGATAAGTATGCTAGGGGGTTAGGAAGGTCCTTGTAGCTGAGAGGAAAGGCTTTGAAGTCAACAGCCACCCTGCAGCTCACCCAGGTGAGGAACCACCTAGGAGTTACTGCTAGACTTTTAGACCCAGAAAGAGCCAAGTGGACTTTGTCGGCAAATGAGGACTTCCCTTGGAACACTGCTTGAATTCGTGAACATACCACTATTTCACCAGCCGGAGATTCAAGGATTGAATACCTTTAGGGTGTCTACTTAACCCTCCTGGCAAATGGCATCACAGCAGATGACCAGAGAGTGAAGAATATCCAGAAGGAGCCAAGTACCCCTCATATAAGCACCCTTTGCCATGTAGTCAGATATCATCTGCAGAGAGATGGGGGAAGAAAAGGTAATATATGACAGCATTATTCCCCTCAAAGATGAATTATCTAAAGAGCTTGCATTATTAGATTGGAGTACTTTATTATTTTTTTAATCTATGCTATCCAGTTGAATGTGCTTCTGTGAGGAATGGGCAGATTGGTTATGAAGTAAATACATTTAAAACACCACCACATTTTTCTTACACATACGACTATGTGGGAGTAACTCATGACCCCACAACTTAAGTCTCCAACTTGGTCTATGTGAAATTTAAGAAGTCAGTCATATCAAAGAACTGAAAGAAAACAAAACTTCCTCAAGGGCTTTCCTGGGAGGCCACTACAAATGTGTCTGATTCTTTGTGTTCCTAATTTGCCTAGGCATTAGTGGTCCCAGATAACCAATGAAAGTTTAAAGCATGGACTGTTAGTAGATGCCGAAGCCTGATTTGGCCTGCAGATGTGTTCTGTTTGGCCTGCACAGTGTTGTAAAACCTTGAACTGATATTTATAAATACAGAGGTTTCACATAAAATGAGAATTTCTGGATTTCTTCTGAAAGTGTACAGAAGTGGTGACAAATGGTTGGAGCTGAGCAGAACTTGTCCTTGTAAGGAAAAATGCCTCTATTTTCTGCAGTCACTACCATTCCTATGAATTATTTTTAATTTTTAAATGTCCAGCTCAGGACCCTCATTTGCATTATTTGCCTGCTACCCTATACTCTCTTGAAATTGCAAACCTTGGCTTAAGGCACATGGAGAAAACAAGGGCTCATGGACCTGTTGGCACCACTCATTTTTCAGACTGTCATTCTTATTTCTTAGAAGTATTTCCTAACGGTGGAATATTTTATTTCACTTGTTTGCTCTGAGGTTTGTCTAACTCCGCTTTACTTTCCAAGACATGCCCACTTGAAGGTTATTATACCTTGTAGGGATAGGGTTTGCAATCTGGAGTATCTTAACATAGTGCTGGTGCCTTGTTAGGTTGTAATTCTGTCTTTTACAAATGCAGAATTTGCAAATAAGAAAAATATGATTTTTGCCAATAAGAAGAAACCGTCTGAGAGGGGAATTTGGTTTTGAATCCAAGGAGAAGTTGGATAATCTCAGTGTCAGTGGCACGGGGTTGCAGTCCCAACTTGGGAATGTCTAGAAATAGAATGGCCAGCATTTCAGGAACTAGGTATCAGTCCTCACACCCAAACTCCTCCCCATCTGTCTTCATCTCTCCTGTTTGTATCTTTCTGCACGAGGGATTCATTTTTGTTGTCATTGTTGTTTTATAGAATGATTCCCTCCATATAACTGGAAACTAACCTAGCTGTGTGTTCCTTCATAGCTTGTGATACTACTCCTTTGTGATTTCAGAGGGAGGGCAGTGAGTGGCTGAGCTTAGACAACAGTATATTTTCAAAACTGATTGCAGTCAGATTGTGAGGTCATGTGTAAATATACCAATTCCTTCTAGAGCCATGTGGAAGATGGAGAGCTGTGAGTTACCAAGCAAAGGGAAGAGTGCTAGGCAGGAGATAACATAGAGGCCCACAACAGTAACCAAAGTAGCAGCAAGTTTTAACTAAACAGGTCAGTAATTGATCATTGGGTAGTGGGGCAAAATCTCAATTGGAGTGGGTTTACCATAAAAATGAGAGCAGAGGAATTGGAGTGGGTAGGTTCAGGCAACTTAGTGGAGTTTTGCTACAAAAGGGAAAAATAAAGAGGAACATATTTGTACACTGTAGGAAATGATTCAGTAGAGAGAAAACATGATGTAGAAGAGAGAAAGAATTTTTGGAGCCCTGAACTTTGTAGGTAAGAAGGGAAGGATCCATTTATGGAGGGGATTGTCTTTAGATATTTAGAGAAGAGTATAAATAATCTACATATCTAGGATAAATGGGTACCTACTGAAGGGTGAGAGGCTATAAAACTTCTTTGATTTCTTCTATTTATTTTCAGTGAAAGAAAAAGTAAGATTGTCAGCAAAGAGCGAGGATAAGAAATCATTGTTAAGGAGAACAAGAACAATGAATGGCCCAGGGAAGTTTGTGGTCATGGATTTAAAATGGTATGAGTTTTCTTCAGCTATGTTCAATGCATGGGGTGGTAAGGTCCAGAGGAAGTGGACATTTGGAGTGACCCAGAGTACACTAAGAAAAGAAGTGTGTCAATTTCCAGTGGCTGCTGTAACAAATGACCACAAACTGGGTGACTTAAAACAACATAAATTTATTTTCTCACAGTTCTAGAGGTCAGAAGTCTGAAATCAGATGTTAGCAGAGCTGAACTCTCTCCAAAGGCTCTAGGGGAGAATCTGTTCTTGGTCTCTTCCAGCTTCTGGTTGCGGTTGGTATTTCCTGACTTGTGGTTGCCTCACTCCGGTGTCTGCCCCCATGGTCACTTTCTTCCTCCTCTCCTCTCTGGCCCATGACCACATCATTCAAATTTGTCCTCATATTACCATCTGTCTTCCATGTGTCTTTCCTAAGGACACTTGTCCTTGAATTTAGGGCCCATCTGGATAATCCAGGATGATCTCATCTTAATATCTTTCACAGAATTTTATCTGCAAAGACTTTCCTCCTCCCTCCCCCAAAGAAGATAACATTCACCGGTCCTTGGAATTAGGACATAGACCTATCATTTTGGGGGCCACCAGTTCGGCCACTATGAGGAGCAAGGAGCTGAGATTGGATGCAGTCACTCACATGATTTCATAAGCTATGTGAAGAGGAAGAGAAGACTTCAAGAGGGAATGACTAATATTAAAAAATGTTGGGATCGAAGGATTGGGCATTTAGGTGAGGCTGATTGGAATCACAGTGCTGGAAAAAAAATGACATGGAATAATGGAGGTGGTAGAGTGACCAATATCAAATTGAGACCTATGTTCATTAAAGAAAGCTAAAATACTGAATACTACATAAATTAAAGAACTCCCTAATACAGAGTAATTTCTCTTCCTATACTATTTCAGTGCAGCTGTCATGAAAATTCCATTTTCCCTTATTGTTACAATAGCTGTATGTCTGCACGTGGCCATAGGGAATTGAGAGCTTTAGGCTTCAGGAGCTCGGAGGCGTGAGTGAGAGTGGATCTGTGTTTAAAAACACAACGAAAGGCATTCCCACCTGTCTCTTAGTGGTTTCTTTCCATGACCTTGTACTTTAGGCAGGTGCTGCCTCAGGAAAGTGTTTTCCCAGTTCCTTTGTGCTTTTCCCCTCTACAGTCTTGCCAGACCACTCTGTGCATTCTCTCTGTGGTCTTTAATAACTGCTTGAAGAATTTTTCTTTACCATTACAACTCTTCACTCTTTCCCCCATCGCCCCTTCCTTCTCTCCCAACTCGGTTCTCCCCAGGGAGTTGAGGCCAAAGGCACTTAATCAACTTTCTAAGAAAGAGCTTTCATTTCTGATTATTCTAATACTCTATAATCAAGTGAGTTTGAAATTCATTTTCTCATTCTAGTTCTCAATTTAATTGGTCCAAGTCTGAATTTATTCAGCTAACAAATGTTTACTGAGCACTCACTATGTGCTAGACCTGGGAATATTAATACCAAGAAGACATGACTTCTGCCTTCAGCTTACTCACTTTTCTAGTGCAGAGATCAGCAAACTATGACCCAAAGTCAAATCTGACACGTAGACACTTTTTGTACAGCCCTTAAGAAAGATTTCCACCTTTTTGAGGGGTTGTAGGAAAAAAAAATTGAATATGTGACAGAGACCATATGTGACTCTCAAAAGCATAAAATATTTGCTTTCTTGTCCTTTGAAGAAAAAGTTTGCTGACCCCTAGTCTATTGGAAAATAGTGGAGATAATGCCAACTTCACAAATTGTTGCAATTTCTTGTGGACTGTGTGCTACTTTTGCCTAGCCAGCATAAATCTCTTTTTCTAATAGGAGTTTATTATTTGGTGGCAAAGCCTACCCTGATCTCAGACTGTAAGCTATGGGTGGGCCTGACTCCATTACCGTTTGCTCTTAGTGCTGGGTACCTAGCCTGGTTAACCCTGCTTTTCACTGTCTCTGGTCACAGAAAATTATTCACACGGCCCAAGGAGGTCCAATAAGATCCAGTCATGAGGCTATTGCTACAATTTGGAAAGAAAAACTCCATTTCTCCTGGAATTAGATGCATAATAATGAAACTGTTCAAGGCACTGTTTCAAAGAGATTAACTCTAAGGAATGCAGAGACAAAAACGAATCTGAGAACAAGTGCTGAAGATACTGGTTGAGCACTGGATTCAATTGTACCTAGAGCTAATTCTTATTTCTAGAGGTTTCTTTTGTGTATGTGAAATAATAACCTTTTTATTTAAACTAGCTTAAAGTGAATTTCTGTTACTGTAACATTAGGTATTCCCACTGATATCAAATTAAACGAGATCATGAATGTTAAATAATTTATACATAATACATGTTTAAGAAATCAGTCCTCTTCTGCCTTAGAATCCGTACTTAGTATGCTATAAAAAATATATAATATTTACATTTGGAAGGTATATTGAAGGTCATCTAATCCAATTTCCTTGTTTTGCTGAATTAGAGACTGTAGGGCTCCAGCAGATTTAAAAGAAATTGAAAAATTGGCTTCAAAATGGAAAAACACAATGGTGTGTGCTAATTACAAATTGGGAAGGATTTAATTTTGTATGGTAACTGTTATGAGCAGCATCTGATACATCCATGCCAGTCAGAGAAGACTTCCTAAAAAAGATAAGTCTTAGCTGGATTTGAAGGAGGAGTGTCTTTGCTCAGTTAAAAGGGGTGGGGTCAAGTGGCAAGACCTAGAGAAAGGGAGATTATCCCCCACAGAGGGAATACACTCCATAAAGGTCTGAACATGAAAGAGAGCACATAACCTTCTGAGAACTGCAAGGAGTTAAACGCAGGGAGAGGATTTAGTAGTGAAGCAGAAGTGGAAAGGAGGAGGTTGTGGAGGTAACCCAGGGTCAGATCATGACAGTCCTTGTGTGACATAGTAAAGAATGTGGACCATGAGAAGAAATTCAGGTTTCTTTCTTTAAAAAAAAAAAAAAAAAAGTTGACACGGTGTTTTATTAGTTTCAGGTGTGTAACATAATAATTCACCTTCTGTACATTATGCTATGCTCACAACTGTAGAGAAATTCAGGTTTTAAGTTTGTTTTAGAATGAAAATGGTGCCATTGCAATTCAGCCACTATTCTAATCCAGGAGAAAAATGTGAAGGGTCTAAGGTGTGATTGATCTGGGGATAGAAGGATAGAGAAAGGGTGGGAGCCCAGACAGCTCTCAAGGAGGCGAGAGGTATTTAGGAGGTGAACAGACAAGCTTTGGTGACTAATTCCATGTGGGAAGAAACATGGATGGAAGAACTACTGAATGAGTTTGACGTGCTCATGGTGATTGAGTGGTGTTGACCATTACATAGTGAGGTCTGGAGTGCCAGAGAGATTTGGGCTGGAGATCCAGAGGTTTTAATAATCATCATGTAGATGGGAGTTGAAAACATGTGATGGAAAGAGATTTTGTAAGGAGAGAGAGTAGCTTCTGTTGATTTATTCCAGGTCTTTCTCTTTATAAAATTGAATATAATGAGCAAAATACTTACTTTAAATATAGGCTATAGCAATAAATTTTGAGCAAATTTTCAATATAGTTTATCTCCACATCAGTACACCTCGGAATTCTAAAATTTCTGTAAAGAACTGTAGATATTATAACTACTTTTCTTAGGGATTTTGAACTCTGTAAAATCCACAACAATGTTATGCTCCTCTTACTGAAGAATGAAGAAATAGTATGGTATTATGGATAGAGCCCCAGACTCAGAATCAGTATAGATATACCTCATTTTATTGTGCTTTGCTCTGTTGTCCTTCAGGTATTGTGTTCTTTACAAATTGAATGTTTGTGGCAACCTTGTGTCGAGCAAGTCTATCAGTGCCATTTTTCCAATAGCATTTGCTCACTGGTGTCTCTGTGTCACATTTTGGTAATTCTCACAATATTTTGGACTTTATTATATTTGTTATGGTGATCTGTGATCAGTAATTTTTGTTACCATTGTAATTGTTTTGGGGCACCACCAACTGCACCCATATAGGACGGCAAACATAATAAAAGTGTGTGTTCTGACTGCTTCACTGACTGGCCATTTCCCCATGTCTCTCCTTATTCCCTGAGACAAAACAATATTGAGATTAGATTAATCAATACCCCTACAATGGCCTCAAAGTGTTCAAGCGAAAGGAAGAGTTGCATGTCTCTCACTTTAAAAGCTAGAAATGATTAAGATAGTGAGGAAGGCATGTTGAAAGCCAACACAGACCAAAAGCTAGGCTTCTTCCAGAGAACATCCAAGATGTGAATGCAAAGGAAAAGCTCTTGAGGGACATTAAAAATGCTACTGCAGAGAACATATGGATGATAAGACAATGAAACCACCTTATTGCCGATATGGAGAAAATCTTAGTGTTCTGGATAACATAAAAATTCAAGGTGAAACAGCAAGTGCTGATACAGAAACTGCAGTAAGTTATCCAGAAGATCTAGCTAAGATCATGAGTGAAGGTGGCTATACTAAACAGATTTTCAGTGTAGATTGAACAGTCTTCTATTGGAAGAAGATGCCATCCAGGACTTTCATAGCTAGAGAGGAGAAGTCCATGCTTAGCTTCAAAGAACAGGCTGACTCCTGTGTTAGGGGCTAATGTAACTGGTGACTTGAAGTTGAAGCCAGTGCACACTATTCCAGAAATCCCAGGGTCCTTAACAATTATGCTCAATCTACTCTGTCTATGCTCTCTAAATGGAACAACAAGGCCTGGATGACAGCACATCCATTTACAACATGGTTTACTGAATATTTTAAGCCTGTTGTTGAACTGCTTAGAAAAAAAGATGACTTTCAGAATATTACCGCTCATTGACAATGCACCTCACCACCCAAGAGTTTTGGTGAAGCTGTACAGCTAGATTAATGTTGTTCTCATGCCTACTAATACAACATTCTGCAGCCCATGAATCAAGAAGGAATTTTGACTTTCAAGTCTTATTTAGGAAATACATTTCAGGGGCGCCTAGGAGGCTCAGTAGGTTAGGCATCTGCCTTCAGCTCAGGTCATCATCTCAGGGTCCTGGGTTTGAGACCCGAGTCCAGCGCCCTGCTCAGTGGGGAGCCTTCTTCTCCCTCTGCTGCTCCCCCTGCTTGTGCTCTCTTGCTCAAATAAGAAAATAAAAAAAGAAATACATTTCATAAGTCTAGAGCTGCCATAGATAGTGGTTCCTCTGATGAATCTGAGCAAAGTAAATGGAAAACCTTCTGGAAAAAATTCACCATTCTAGATGCTGTTAAGGACATTTGTGATTCATGGAAAGAGGTCAAAATGCCAATATTCACAGGAGTTGGGACGAATGGTTGGTTCTAACTCTCATGGATGACTTTGAGGGGTTCATGACTTTAGCAGAGGAAGTTAACTGCAGATGTGGTAGAAAGAGCAAGAAAACTAGACTTGGAAGTGGAGCCTGAGGAGGGGATTGAACTGCTGCAATCTCATGGTAAAACTTCAACAGATGAGGATTTGCTTCTTATGGATGAGCAAAGAAGGTGGTTTCTTGAGATGCAATCTATTCCTGGTGAAGATGCTGTGAAGATTGTTGAAATGACAGCAAAGGATTTAGACTGTTAATATAAACTTAGTTGATAAAGCAGTGGCAGGTTTTAAGAGGATCGACTCCAGTTCTGAAAGAAGTTCTATTGTGGCTAAAATGCTACCAAACAGCATCACATGCTACAGAGAAATCGTTTGTGAAAAGAAGAGTCATTGTGGCAGACTTCATTGTTGTCTTACTCTAAGAAATTACCACAGCCACCCAGCCTTCAGCAAGCACCACTCTAACCAGTGAGCAGCTATCAACATCAAGATGAGATCCTCCACAAACAAGATTACAACCTGCTGAAAGCTCAGATGATGGTCAGCATTTTGTAGTAATGAAGTATTTTTAAATTGAGATACATACCTGGTGTAGACGTAATGCTGTTGGACGCTTGATAGACTATGGTATAGTGAGGACATAACTTTTATATGCACTGAGAAACCAAAAAATTAATCTGGTTCACTCTGATATTTGCTTTCTTGTGGTGCTCTAGAACCAAGCTTGCTATATTCCCAAGATATACTTGTAAATACCGTGTTCTGGTCCTGCTTCTAACTGGTTGTGCCAACTCAGAGGTAGTCCCCTCACATCAGTGGAACCCTTCTTCCTACCTACAAAGTAGAGAAGCTAAAGCAAATATCCTGTAGGCATTCTTTCTGCTCAGACATTCTAAAAGTTTATGTATTTATTGATGAATGAGTAATTTGTCTTTCTATAATTTCATCCTAGTAACACTCTTGACATTGAGATGTGGTAAGCAGACCTGATGAGCTCAGAGTTTGTGCTTTAAAAGCAAACTGGAGATATGTAGAAATTATCAACAACTTTAGACCAAAAAATAAGCTGCAGTTTGTGGTGGTGTATCATTTTAATACTTCTGGTTGAATTGCCTTTCCTGATTTTCTCAGCTGAGGGAGTCGGTGTTAGCAAAGCCCCAGTAACCAGAGTTCCCATTTACTCCATGCTCCCCTGTTGCCAGTGGCTCAACGTACAGTGTTTGATTTTAGGGCTTTTGGGTAAGACTGCCTTGACATTTAACGTTATGTGAGTTCATTGACACCATCATTATAAATTATTCAGAATATTGAAAGCAGGGGCGCCTGGGTGGCTCAGTTGGTTAAGCGACTGCCTTCGGCTCAGGTCATGATCCTGGAGTCCCGGGATCGAGTCCCGCATCGGGCTCCCTGCTCGGCAGGGAGTCTGCTTCTCCCTCTGACCCTCCTCCCTCTCATGCTCTCATTCTCGCTCTCAAATAAATAAAATCTTTAAAAAAAAAAAAAAAGAATATTGAAAGCAGTATTTGTGTCTTTTGTGGACAGATTTTTTTTTTTATTTAGGCAAAACATTTAATATTCAAGTGTAAAAAAATAAAGTTCTAATCACTAGATAATTGGGTATACAGAGCATGTTAATTTAAACCAAAGTAATTCAATTATAAAATGTATTTTCATTGTGAAAAACTGACAACATAATGGATAGAAAATGTGTAAGGAAATGAATACATGATCAAATAAAGAATGATTGACTTTTCAGAAGTCACAGAACCTGACAAATATAAAACATTATAGGCAAAATGTCATTCACTTTTGAAAATAGGCAAGCAGATTCGGTTTGAATATTTTACTCAACTACATCTAATCCTCTCCTTAGTAAAGTAAAATAAGAAATGTTAAAGCCATATGTGGAAACTCAAGATAGCTGAGCATGACTCACAGATGTCCTATGTAAATTATAAACCACCTATTTGTTTCCAGGTTCTGGCAGGATTACAACATTAGTGAAGAGAGGCCATATAGTGGAGGTAATATGTATTGATCTCAGTGAGGCATTTGATGTAGTGTTTAATGAAATCTTATTCCCCAAATAATTTAAATTGGCTTGGCTATGAGAGCAATCACATGTGTTGAAAACCGGCTGAATGAAAAGGAACGAAAGGTGGTGTGAAATGCCCACCTGTCGGTGAAGAGAACTACAGTCGGACGAGGTTTACTATTAGGCCCTTGAAAGAAACAAAAGAGAATGGAGGAACACATCTTGGAAAACCTTTCCAAAAAATAGGCATCTATTTGGTAGTTTTTTGTCTTACAAGGATACATTGAAAATAATGCAATACTCTGATCTGATTTTTTTTTTCTGTTAACATTTATAATAGCCTTTGCCTGTGTTGTAATTCAGACTAGAAGGAGGACTAGCATGAAGCAAGGGCTCTTTTGTTCACATTTTGAGACGTTTAGGACATTGTTTGTGTCTGCCTTTCGGTATTTATCATAATCTGGCTTGTATTATTGTCTTATCTCCCTGCTTTTTTCTTTATTCATGGCAGGTACTTATTAATTATCCCTGGGCTTTATCACAACCATTTTCTGCCCTCATGCTTTTCTTGACTTGAACTTAGAAGTAACTTCAAATAAAAAAAGACAAAAGAACCTTTACTGAATTATTTTATAATCTTAAGCAAGGTTGTAAATGGAAAAAATGCAGAGGAATAAGAAATCAGTTTTAATTTATTACACAGACATAGTGTATGCACCTTAGTTTTTAAAATGTGCGAAGGAAGGGGCACCTGGGTGGCTCAGTTGGTTAAAATGTGCGAAGGTAATTCTTTTTTTTTAAAAAATCCTTCAACCCAAATACATATTTTCCTCTCCTTTTTTGATATAAGAAAAACATGCTTGAAATCATTTTTAACATGTTTTGGTGCTCATATTCATAAGACTGAAATGTAATTGTTAGTAGAACATAGGTCTTAACATTTATATAGAATAAGAGCACTTACTACTAAAGTCTACAAGGATTATTTTTGGAGTCAGTGGTGAATTATTCATGGTGTTAAATTTATTGTAGGTTTTCCTAAAATTTTTACACAGAAGATTCAAAGCTCTTTTCAGTCTGTGAGTTCTTTTATTTCATTCAAATATAGCAGTATTATTCTTTCCATTTTATAAAGAAAATTTGGACATAGGATGAGTAAGCTCATAAGGTATTGAGAAGGATGGTAAAATAAGGTCTGAAATTTATGTCTAATGTGTTATTTTTTGGTATTGCCAGGAAAGTAATCTTTTAAAATTAGCAGGTGTGTTCCCTTCAATGGCCACTTTAATTAAAATGCAATCTGTTTTTTAAGTATTTGAATTTTGCCTCTTTGTCACAGTAGCTCAATATAAATTGCTATAAAGTTATTGCAATACTTTGAATCAGTAAAATTCTATTTATTTTGGCCCTTTGAAGGGATACTTGTTTGGTTTAATATACACCATCTTATTTTTGGCAAAAATCCAGGTGATCCTCGAGGTAATAGGAACTATGATTATAGCATAAGACATAAAAGAAAATACTGTTGTCTTAGAAACAGACTTTCCTGTGTTATCTTCCTCACGCGGTCTGCGGGCTGCCAACACAGCACTAGCGTGAGGTTGGGAGAGCACTTTGTAAGCCAGGAGAACATTCTATTCTTTTAACTTATATCATCATGTTTTGTATCTCCGAGGATAATTTTTTTTATTATTTTTTTATTTTTTTTAAAGATTTTATTTATTTATTTGAGAGAGAGAATGAGATAGAGTGAGCATGAGAGGGGGGAGGGTCAGAGGGAGAAGCAGGTTCCCTGCTGAGCAGGAAGCCCGATGCGGGACTCGATCCCGGGACTCCAGGATCATGACCTGAGCCGAAGGCAGTCGCCCAACCAACTGAGCCACCCAGGCGCCCAAGATAATTTTTTTTTTTTTTAAGCAGTGATATAAAATGTGGACCCCTTAATTTTCTTTTAACGTTTTATCGCCTGGGTATCCCCATTCATGAGATGCTTCATTAGAGACTGTAGGTTCCAAAGGACACGCCTGAGAGGATTTCTGAACACTGCAGAGGTATTAGGATATCATGATAGAAATGCCTATCTATTGAAGCTGTGGCAGCATTTAATGGAAATTAGTGAGGATGCTCAAACCATTTAGAGAATGACTGTTGAAGGCACTAAACCTATTTCAGCTGTGATGCATTAAAAAGTGTCAAGCAAAAAAAAGCAGGTCATAGGATAAAAAGGTCCTATTTTGGGAGAGTCTCCAAATCTATGCATTAGAAGATACTCATCTTGGCATATATTTATCAAACAACTCCCACTTGCTAGAAGCTGTTCTAGGTACTGCAAATGCGGCATGAAACAAAAAACCCCAAAACTACCTCTCCCCTCATGAGACTTACACTTTGGGAAGAGACAAGCACTAAGTCAGTAAGTAAAATAAATGGTGTGTTACTTAGTGTTGTGATACAGGGATGATAAAGTAGCAGGAAAGCATCTAAAGCCAGGAAAGAAAATAAGCCTCTGTGTGTATATGTGTGTGTGTGTGTGTGTGGGGGGTGGGTAGATGGGGGTAGGAGGTGCCATTTTAAATGGAATGGTTGTGAAAGGCACCCCTGTTAAGGTAAAATTTGAGAAATGGAAGAAGATGAGAAATGAGTCTGTCTAGAGGATATTATTTTTACCTACATAGCAACATAGCTCTGGTCATTCTTAAAATATTCAGACTTGAAAGACTACTCAAGATTTCACTTAATTCCAACTAATTATGGTCTTTTCCCATAAAATCATTGCCATGTATATTACCATATACTGAGCAGAATCAAAATGCACAACATTTCAGTGTATAAACATGTAAAAATAGAATTGATTAAATGCATTGGAATATAACATGTTACAAGGTCAAGGGCTTATTGCCTGATACATAAACACAGTGAAATATAAAGATGTTGAACTCCATTTCGTAACCCAGAGAAGTATGTATAGGTGGTGGCTTTGTGATTCTTTGTTTCATATCACTTTCTCAGATATTATAGGGAAATATACTCTGAGTTGTACTGTTGTTGAATTTCTCATATTCAATAAATACACAGAAGGATATTAGCAAACCAAAGAGGGGCATGCAGATATTCTGAGTCTTAGCCTTGCCTTTAATCATTTCCATGGATATTGGTTTCACTGGCCCTTACATTAATCATTTCTTAGCAAAAAGAGATAAGCAATACTATTACCCCTGTTTTGTGAATAAGAAAGGGGATGGTAGGAAGGTTAAAAGATCTGCCTCAGGCCATTCTAACTATAAGGCTTTGTAAAGTCCTCAGAAGAAGCTATTTGTCTTAAATGACAGTTCTGAGTTTTAAGCACTTAGGTCCAGAGTAAACCTAATCTGAAACAGTATATTGTAATAAAAAGATAACAGGACTGGGAATCAAGAGTTCTCAATTCTACTTGCCTTTATACCACTAACTAGCTCTTTGCCTTTTACAGTTATTATTTAAGTCAGGTGGCCATTAGATATTATTTTATCAAAAACCATTTATTGATAGCCTCTTTTGTACTGGGTATGGTAGGAAGTGTTGGTAAAGCTGTGCTCCATATCCTAAAAGAGCTCATCTAGTGGAGCAGATTTACAAACAAAAGAGAGCGGGCAGTGAGCTCAGCACTATGTGGGAAAAGGGAGGAGAAAGAGGGATACACAACCAAAGCAGGAGTCAGGATGGGAGAGATGGCTTCTCAGATACTGACCTACAAAGTAACCAGCTGAGATAAACTAGACTTGCAGTTGATTGATGCAAGAACATGTATCACAGGCAGAGGGAACCAAAGTGCAAAGGCCCAGAGGCAAGAAATAACAAAATTTTAGATGTGTAGTTATTTCACTAACGCTGTGTGATTGAGGATAAAGACAAGAAGGGTGAGAAAAGCTTTTTTTTTTTTTTTTTTTTTCCTCCCCCAAGGATGGGTCAAGAAGTGCCTATAGACCACACAAAAGGTTTGCTTTGAACCTGAATGCAGAGGGATGTGTAGGTAGGGGTGCAATTTTGCATAGAAAGGGGCCTATTGCATTTGAAATTTACAAGGTCCTGCTATAGGCGGAGTAAAGGATTTATTTGAAATAAAGGAGTTACGAGGCTGTAACAAGACTCCAAGAAAAAAGTTATGAGGGGCTGAACTAAAATAGTGTGGAATAGTTTGCAAAAGGTTGATTCAAGAGATACTTATCAAGTAAGAGGAAGAGGATTTTATAAATGTACGTGAAGAAGAAAAGAATGGATAATTAGGATAGTTAGGATACTTTTCAGTTAGTAACCTAGAGAGGGTTAGGTTTTGGAATTAGCTGGTAGTGGAGGAGAACGTGGTCTGAATCCATCTGTGATTTTTCTCCTGCACACCATTGAGCAAAGGTTTAGGTTAGGATCCACTTGGCCAGATGACTGATTTGCTGATTACTGATTACTAGGGTTAGTGGACCCCAGGGTCTAAAGTTATCACAGATTCAATTCCATTCATCCTCTATAGTCATCCTAAAGGCTGCTTTCTTTCCCATTGTTGCTGTAGGGATCCAGTGTCAGCATCCTTCTTCCTCAGCACACCTCCCATGACATTGGGAACACCTGGGTCACAGGCCTCCCCTCCCCTAATCAATGAGATGAGGATGATTAGTTTTGGCAAGTTGATATTTAGTGTTGGGGAGAGTCTCAGTCTCCTGAGTCAAGTGTGAGGAGGTGGAAAAGAAAAAAAAAAAAATTGGGGCTCTGCCCACAGAAGGAAAGGACATCAGCATTATGATAAAATGTGGCTTAAGAATACCTACCTTCAATGTGTGTATGAAAATAGGGAAAGTGTGTGTGTTTTAAAAAAGGAGGGGGGGGGTGTTTTTTTGGGGGGGGGGGGGGGGGGGGGGGGGGGGGGAAAGAGGAGCGTATACGATGAAATACCAAATAAAAATGAGATTACTTAGTGTAAATCAAACATACCTAGTTCATCCATCTTCCTCCCCCATTGGACATTCATATTAAAGTATTTGAGGCATTATTTTCTAGGATTATTGCTTTAAAAGGTCTTTGATTTTTTTTTCTCCTTTGTCATTTTCTTCATTTCCCTAAAACAGAAGGAAAACAGTGTTTCTGGTTTTTAATCTAAACATGAAGAGATCTCTAAGTGGGAAGCAGATCCAAGGGAAAAATAACCCTCTTAGATATAGCTGTTATTGCCATTAAATTACTACCTTAAGTAGATGTACATATAGGAGATACAGTTAATTTCACAAGAAGATGGAAAGGACTACTAAGGTAATGAACTTTATTGAGAGTGCTTTTAATCCCATTATGCACGTTTGAGAAGCTTTCTAAGCAGAGAAGATCACTGAGTTGATAAAAGAAGCATTTAGTTAGCAAATACCTTTGTGCTTCCCTGCTCACTGGTGTATTTGCTTTAGAAATGAATGTTACTCGCGTGGTAGATACAGACCTGCTTCCCTAACTCGTCTCGGAGTGTGAGAGAGAGAGAGAGAGTGCGCACGCACGTGTGCACATGTGAACAAGTGCGACCAAGGGGGCCACCGTGTCATGAAGTAAGGGAATACATTAGGCAACTTTTCATGGATATGTGGATTGCATAATTTAAGACTATCCTGGGGCATCCATAAATGATGCATAGGTTTTGTTTTCTTATTTTACATTTTTAGAGGGGAGAAAGACACTTGATTCTGCAATTTCTACACCTTTGTCATTATCTACATCTCTTGCTGCCGAATGCTGTGCATCCAGAAGGAGCCATGCCATCTGCTGTTTAGACCATTTTCCTAAGATTCTTTCAGAGTATCCATTCTTCCTCAAACCCTTTTGAAGAGGAATGGCTAGGATGATTCCATCAGGCATCACATTTACTTGTGTTAAAACAGTGGCAGAGATCCGCTCAGCAGTGATTTGGAAATGACTTAGTAATTGTGTTTTGCAGTATTTCTGTATCCTGTGTGGTCATTTAAGATCCTATGAAAATAGGATTCAATAATTGCATTATTATAGTGCATTAGTTACATAGATCCTGAATTTTCCCTCTTTTCCAACGTTTTAGGATGAGTGTTACCTTCGGTGGCTGTACATACTCTGTGCTAGGACATGCGCTAAATATTTTTCAAAGCTAATCTCCTTTTCGCTTATAACCACAGTCTAAGCCTTCCCTGAACTTTGGATTCGTATATAGCTAAACAACAGATGGTAAAACAAACAAACTAAAAAAAAAAAAATAACCCCGAGAATCTAGGGAAGAAATTCAGTACAAGGATTTTATTTGCTCGGGTCACTTTGTTTTATAAATCTCAACGATTGAGAATCCTATAATTAGTTACCAGCAATAGGGCATTTTGTTCGGTCGTTGACTGTTTAAAGATCTGGTATCATTAAAACATTACTTTTAGGTCACTTTTAATCACCACACTTGAGGACATGGGGTATAGGTTTTAACTGTCTCTTTTTAAACTGAAGCCAAAGTTTAACAAGTTGGTAGTCGGGCCCTACAGACCTATTTACATTTTTCTGATGAGTGCAGCTTTTGCTACGCCGCTAGGTGGCAGGGGAGTTTTACGGTTTCTGGCTCTGTGCTCCAGAAGCTAAGTATATTCTCCGCTCCTCCTGCAGCTGCTGAGGCTGATATAAATGCATAAACAAGCAGAAGCTATATGGGACACACACACCACCATTCTCAAAGCGGAAAGCAACCACTCCAAGCCAAGTTTTTGGCTTCTGATGGAGTCTGGTGAAGGCAAGGCTTTGCTGATGTGCTGAGGTAGAGGAAGGAATCCTGACAAAATGACTCTTTGCTGAGGTTGGGCTGTGTGTGTGTGTGTGTGTGTGTGTGTGTGGTTTTGTACCACTGTCCAGGACTAGGGCGTCAAAACGAGGCAATTGGCAACTCCCATGCCCTGCTGCTGGTGGGGACTGCTGGTGCCTCCACCCGGTTCTGCTGGGCGCCATTACTGCTGGACCTCTGTTGGAAAGGGAGCAATGAGGCAACATAACATGGAAGAACAGTGTAACATGTAAAAACCAATTCTTGTACGTTGAAAGCATGTAGCTTTGAGGCTTTTTAACAGCGAGAGGTTAGTTACAGAGTTGAATAGGAGTAGAAAATGATAGCAAAACAGTTGATGTGTGTATAAAACGATGTGCTAAGTTGATATTCAGAATATTACCCGGGAAGTATATGAATTCTTACAGCATATGGAATGTTTACAGTCAATTGAGGGCGACGCTTGGGTCACATAGAAAGATACTTGCATTCACAGATTGTATATTTATGACTTTTGGAGAGGATTTTTTTTTTTGAATGAGACTACTGTATTCCAGAATGAATAAAACTTTTCCACTTAGGAAAGCGCAGGAGGGGGTAAAGAGAAAGAGGAGAGTGTGTCCCCATAGGTAGGGGAGAGACATAGCAGCTGCATTGTTCTGGAAGGGGAATAATCTGTAGGTTGTATTCTACCATGATCCACCTACATCTGCCATCGCAGCCAGCACCTGCTACAGGGTGAAGGACACACAATCCTCCCCGAATGTCACTGTCCAGCCGTGCCCACCAATTAAAACTAATAAACATTCCTCCCCATGCTGAAGATGTGCCGCCGGCCCAGCAAGCAGCAGCAGGCGAGGGCCGAGCATAATAGCAGCAGAGGCAACAGCGGCAGCCAGGGCCCCGGGCAGCAGGTGCACTTGGCCGGGAGCAGGGAAGGGCGCAGTGTGGCGCTGGCATTGCCTGCTCACATATGATGCAGGCAGAGCTGAGTTGTTTACAAATTGAGAGCAGAGGGGATTTGGTGGGAGACAGAGCAGAGCACGCTGCATGCCGTGCTCAGAGGAACCCGAGGCGGGTTCCATGCTGGTTGGTTGGGTGCCATGCACCAAAGAAACAAAGCCCTATTCCCACCCCATCCCACCCCAACAACACACTCCCTTACCAGGTGGCCGAGGCCCAGTTCCCTAGGCAGGCAAAAAACACCTGGTGAGAAACTCCAAGATCTCCGATGCTGAGGGCCAGAAAGTCTCTTTCTCACTGAGTTTCTCTCTCCCAGGTCACGTGGATGTGCCAGATCCCAGAGCAGACCAGCCTGGGCATAGCTTGAAAATTGGACAAGAAAAAAGACGTAGAATCATAAAGGGCCGTTAAGTGGGAAGGAAATGGACCTCCAAGAAGGTAAGCGCTACAAGAGCGGAAGAGGCTCCACGAAGGTAAGAGACTCAGTGTGGTGTCTTCGCGTTCCGTGAGAGGTGCTTTACACGCTCCCCTGTGCTGGACTTGAGCTTCTCTGGGAAAGAACTGGAAAATCATAAGAGAGGTGGTGTGTGTGTTGGAGTCATGGGTGCAGGGCTCTGGAATGCCAGCTTTCAGTGGATGGAACAGGGGGCCCGGGGAGCACAGGGGCTAGAGCTTTCCATGCACAGATAATTACAGGTCGATGCTCACATCCAGCCGTGGGGCATCATGGGCTTTTGTTGGTTCCAGTGTTATTTCTCCCAAAGGCACTCGAAATGTGTCCCTTTTCCATCTTGTCAGCAGTGCCGCAACCTATGTCAGTCTTTGTTTTCGCCTCTGCTGGTTTCAGCTCTGCTGTCGTGTGGCGTCAGTGCCGTCAATTTAGAATCGTGCTGCTTCTGCTAGTGCCGTTATGATCCGGGACACCTGGAGGTGTCGTTTTCCAGTGGCTAATTAACCTTGAGACCAGAGGCACACCGGCACAGCCCCTTCATTACATTTCTGTGTAACTCTGCAAGCGTAGGGTGACGAGGTGACTGCCGTCTGACCCATAATCTGGGGATTGCTATACAATCCTGATTTCTGTCCTCGACGTGGGTGGTTCTGCATTCTGAGTTCAGATGGCAAAGCTTTGAGTGTCTGAGTGGAACCTTTTGACAGGTGTATACAAACACTTGTAGTATCTTTACAATAGGAGGAAAAAGGCAAACTCCTTTGCCCCTGCCTGCCATGGTTGCTTGACCCATAGCCGGAAAAATAGACAGGACGATTATGACTGTGGTAGTGGAAAGCTGTGGAGAATGTGTTTCTGGTACCACTGTTTTCATAGTTTCTAAAATGGAGTTTGTTCCCTAATGGATACCCTGCTTTCTCCCTTTCCCATGATCTGAATGAACAGAGCCAAAGTTCTTTTCACGAGATTAGGGGCCAAAAACAACTGGGCTCCAGAATGCTGGGTCTTGGGCTACAGGGATGAAGTGTTTGAGGCTGGGGGTTGGGGTGACGTGGAGGAGAAAGGAGAAAGGAGAGGAGAGTGACAGACGGTTGTGTTGTCAAAACAGAAAAAGTGGGAAAGAGAAAGAAGGAAGCAGATGATGAGGAACTGGAAGTTTAAAACCTAACCAGCTGGCGTGAGCCCAGTCTAGTAACCTGAAGAGCTAGATCCAAACTAAGGATGAAGGAACAAGACCAACACCTAATAACACACACATACACATAGTGGTTGGTTGGAACCTGGGCAAGGGGACTAAAAAAACAAAGTGGGAAGTAGAATCTGTAGTGTAGGCTGAGGTTATCCAGGTGTACCGTCTGCTGGTGCCTTGTTCTGTCACACACAAAGTAGGTTCGTCATCCAACTAAAAACCAAACAAATCACTGCATGTTCACTCACTACCTGTGTAGAAAAGAGGAAAAAGGACAAATTCCATGAACTATAAACCAATCTGGTTTTTGGATTTCCCTCTGTAACATTGCCACCAAATTGTTTCTCATCTTCTGCTTGAATACATCCAGTGACAGGCTCCTTTCTAGCAATTGGTGGTTTCTATGTATTGATGGCAGTTTCCATTTTTTTCATTCCAATGTGACCTCTGTGCAGCACTTCCACTTCTGGGACCTGGTTCTGATTCGGGAGCTATATAAAGCAAACCCATCACTCCATCGTGTAAAGGTATTTAAAATCATTGAAAAGGGGGCTCATGGTCCATCATTTAGCTCATTAAGTACCTCATGAATGCCAAGTACTTTTCCAAACTCTGGAAATACCAGAAGGTTAAGATGGGACCTGGGTTCCCATGCCATTTGTATTCTTGCTCTGGAGACAGGCATGTGCCCACATTGCAGGATGCATGACCCTCGGGTGAATCTAAGAAGTGTTAGGAGGACATAGAGAAGCGGGGACTGACTGTGGTTCATATTTGTGAAGGAGTCACACCTTGTGGGATAGCAGGGGTTTGTTAGGCACCACAATAGAAAGTTTAAATATCTGGAGTTTGTAGGGAGAGAGAAGGAGAAATGCCTTCTCTCCTTGAGCAGAAATAGAAAAATACTTCTGGATCTCTGTTTGAAGACATTAACCCTGTGAGCAGCATCCAGGCTCTTCCCAGAGGGACTTGAACTGACTCTCCACTTCTTTTGGCTTTTGAAATATATTTAAAGACTAATGATTGCAGTTGGCTGTCTAGCATTAGATGGGGTTTACTGGCTATTAGGTCAGTAACCTTAGCACTGCTCCAAAAGGAAATCTGGGAAGAAGGCAGAGACAGGCTTGTATGTTTGTTAGTTTTACTTCTGACTCTGGTTTGATGGAGCTGAAATGCAAGAGTAGGTGAAATTCATAAAGATTTTTCGTCTACATATTTTGAGGATTGGGGTCGTATCTTCGGTTTCTTGTTGACTTGAGAAATTGTGCATGGACAGTCAAGAATATTTGTTGAATGAATGTCTGTTTTAATAAATTGAACAGCAAGGTTAATGCTATCATGCCTCTTTTATGGATTGAATTGGCTTGCCTTAAAACTGTAGTCTCATTATATGAGTTATTACTATAAAACACATATCCTGCTCTCACATGACTTCGCGATTTAACTTTCAAATCTACCCCTCTCTGTGTTACAAATGGATGATGTAGAGATAGTAATGCTGGTTAATTTAAAGAGTATAGGATGTTAAACTGCACACGGTTTATCCCAAGGAAATTCAGAAGGAGTCATAAATCACCATGGTGACATAGCACATTGTGGTCCTTAGGGGGATAAAATACTGTAAACCTTTTCTAATGATTTACAAATCTCTCAAATGAATTGTTATATTGACACAACTTGGGCCACAGCAGGGAATAATTGTTCTCAGTTATGCATCCTAGAACAGAGGGGAAATCTTACACTAACATTATGCCTGATAGCTCAGACCACGCTTACTGTACTGTTGGCTCTTAGCTTGTCTCATAGTTTTAAAAGAGAAATACCATCCCTCCCTCCCTCCCTCCAGGGATTCTGACTAAAACAAGATTTCCTTTCACAATGAGATGATGCAGTTAACAACATTTTAAACAGCCCTAATAATTTCTGCTTTTGTAACACTTATTATCTGATGATCCTCGGGTTCTTAGACATTAAAATTACATTAAGTCTGGATCCTCTGAGATATCAAGTATCCTCTGCACATCAAATCACAATAGCTCCATTTCAAAGATCGCAAAGCTGAGGAAATTTGTCTCTAAAAATGAAGTCTGTAACTTCCAATTTTTTTTCCCTAAAACACACAGAAGTGAGAACCTTTTCGTGACCGCAAGTTTCTTTTAGTTCTTCTGTTATACAAACATAGCAATTCACCATGGGAAATTTTCGGAATTCAAGATCATAAAAACCAGCTCATCCTTGAAAACTTAGAACATGGTCTAGAAAAGCTGCTTTAATTTTTTCTAATTATTAAAATTAAGTAAATCTGTAGCAGGTATGGAACATTGTAAGGAGTAGGGAAGTCCCTTCCTGGAAAATGTGGGAAACTTATAGAAATGGTCCTGAATGTTTGTTTTAAAGAGAAGAGGTGAAAGAATGATTATTCTATGTACAAAATCCTACAGCCTCAAGTAATGACAGTGGTCCACAAATACAGTTTCACTGTAGCTGATATACAACTGTTTCCTGGCATCCCTTGGAATTATTCTACTTCTTTAATAATGCAAGGTACTCTGGGGACCTAATTTCTGCCTTAAATAATTCATAATGCATGCTTTGTATTAAATGAACAATTTTAATGAGAAAACCGTATCTATTTGACTGGGGAATAACTGTTGATTCGATTTGAATGTTATTTGAATGAAGTGGCATTGGATTAACAAGATTTTACTATATTGTTTTCTTATTTATACCCTAGCCTTATTTTTTGGTCGTAATTATTTATCTTACATCATAGTAAGTTGAGAAAGTGACAAGAAATTGAGAAAATGAACTTTAGACTAAATGATAGAAAATGTACTGGGGAGAATCACTGAAGAGAATAAATAACAAACGTGTTTAATTGGGTTTTCCTTCAGTTCTCTCCAACATTGAGATTCTGTGGATGACAGTTGTGTGTCAGGTCTGTTTCTCAATATGGAAAAATGATGAGGTTCTTGTTGCATTAACCCACTTTTCTTTGAACCACTTATCAGTCAAAATTTTACATTTCCTTGTGAGATAACCTGAATAATGGCATTAGTACCGTAATACAGTAGAAGATGCAGTTGAGAATGCATAGTGCGGAGTTAGGTGTAACAGTAGAAATAATAAACTACAAAATCCCTGAGAACAGAGATGTATGCTTTTGTGCAACTAGCACCTAGGACAGTGTTTTTACATAGTTGGTCCCCAGTAAATATATGTTAAATGGATGAAGAGTGGGTCAAAGATAAGCAGTATTAAAGGAAGCATTAATAATATAACAAAACTATGACTATTCAGTACTATCAAATGAGGAATAACCATGTGCAGGCACTGGTCAAAGTGTTGTACGTCCTTTAATGTATAATCTTTATCAAACATATCCAATGAGGTAGGTGGTTCTGTGGAATTGTTCCCATTCCATAGAAGAAGGGCCTGAGGATTCAATGGTTGAACTAGGTTGTTTAAGTTCACATAGGTAAGTTTGATTATGAACCTCAGTTTCCTAAACTCTAAATATTACATTCTTAACCACTGGACAATACTGTCTGTCTTAAAGTCCTGTAGGATTTGGTATTCGCCTGATGTCCCCTACTCAAACACTGGAAGATGGTAGGTCTATTCACCACTCATCAGTTGAGCTGGGCATTTTCTGGCTGGTGTGAATTAGAGATTACTCCTACTTAATATCAGGCCACTACTGAGAGGCTCTTCTGATTAGCTCTTGACTTTATAAAGTATGAGGAGAACATGGAGACAATTAACTGAAGTATGTGTGAAATCTTTGAAACCTACATGACTAAAATCAGACCACCATGTTTTACCAAGATCTCACTGTCTTCATCTCTCAATACTTGTGAGGCATTACAGAAAAGAAAAAAATATGGTTCCCATCAGGAAGATGTTTACATACTATTTGAAATAAAGAATGAAGCACATGGAAAGATTTAAGAATGTTCACAAAGCAATTTACAGATTGGGCTTTATGCTGATTAGTGATTACATTTTTGCACATTCTCAAAGTTGACAATTTAAATAGGGAAAATAGAGGTGGAAAGTAGGTCTATACTGAATGCTAAAAATATTGTTTAATTGCAAAAAGTGATCCCAATTCTTAATTATTGGATGTGAAAACAGATCTTTTGTAGTATATGTGTATACATACATAAAAAGTATTCAGATACCTAGAATTCTTTTTATTTCCCTTATATCTCTAATTACTATAAATTAGATGAGGAAATATAATTTGGAAATAATGTAGGATATATAGACAGAAGCTCAGGGTTCCTGTCCCAAGTCCCTTGCTGTCTTCCGAATCACAATGAAAATACATACACTTAAATACATATATACATTTATAAATGTATTATGCCCATCTTACTATGATTATCAATACTAAATAAAAATGGCTAATGCCACTTCTAGAGTTTTGACTTAAATAGCAATGTTACAGACTGTCTGTTCCTGTCTATTTTCAGGTCACAGCGAAGGAAAAAAGCATCCCTCCTACTGCATTTCTCCTTTCAGAGAAAATTAAAAAAGAAAGGAGTTCTGTGTAGTGTTTCTGACAGTAAATTTCTCAGAATCCAGAAGTACTTCTTCTCTCTGTAATAAGTTGCTGCAGATACAAAGGAACACTTATGATTGATTACTATCTCTGTTTGCAGGAGCGATAATTCCTGAACACACAGTTCTCGATTAAAATACAAATGCATTTTCAATTGCATATTTATCTATGTTTTATTTTTATATGACAAAATATGAAAAGAATCAAGTGAAGTTGGGCTCAACTATATTGCAAAAGTGAAACTGGAGCTGAGGGGATCTTTGAGTGGGGAGGGAAGCTCTTTTGCCATCCATCTGGCTCCTGGGTCCTGATCTAGGTGTCGTTATGTGGGCTGAACACTTGGAGAAGGTGAGAGTCTTTATGTTGCTGAAGTATCTTATTTCCCAAATTGCTTTTTAAAATACAGATGATCTACATTAAAGTCAAAACATTTTATATGGTAATTTTATTTAGGGATTTGAAAACTTGGTATGTGTGCATTTAGGAACATTACTAAGAGGACCACCATCGCCTCCTACATTATAACCCACTGTAGGTGCTGAACTTTAAACAGACTTGGCAGTTGATGCATTTGAAAGAAGTTGGTGGCTTTCTCAAGGAAATTGGATTTAATTTTAGTGCTTCTACATGGTAAAGCAGAGATGAAATTACAACGAATTAATGTGGAAGGGATTATCAGAAACATTGAACATAACATTCCCATGTGAATGATCAGGCTGATTACTTGTATGTATAAGAATCTTAGACTTTTTGATCTAAACCCTTTAAGAACATGTAGACTATAATGCTATCATTTGAAAGTGAACAATTAAAGCTCAGACCTGATGAGTGAATGGACAAGGTCCCACTGCTAGTAAGTATCAAAACTGAGACTAGAAGAGAGGGCAGTGTGTGCCCGACATTGTGTCAGGCACAGCTTACATCTCTCATCTCTTTTAATTTCTACCATGACCTTGTGAGATTAGTTACTAATTCACGGGTGAGACTTATACGGGCAGAGAAGCCAGCCATGCAGAGAGATGGGAACGGTAAGAAACTACTTGGCAAGTACAGTTTTCAAGTATTCAAAAAAAGTTTTTGAGAAGCCAATATAGCCAGGGAAAGTACTAGAAGGTACTCAAAAGGCAAGGAAGCCAGGATCAAGAGCATGGATTTTAATGGTAGTGCTGTGCCGAAAATGGAACATGGTGAGGTGGCAATCAACAGAGAGATTAAGGCAGTTGAGGCCCTGCAGTGACAGTGTTTTGAATTCTCCTGGCAGCCGTGCAGATGGCAGGACAGAAATGAAGAAATGGGTTTTGGAATTACAACTGAAAAAACTTTAAGAATTTGATGGATGGTATGAGAGAGAAATGAAGATTGACTTCAAACTTTTGACTATTTGGCTTGGGAAGCTTGGTGGAAGCTGATGGCACTTATTTAGAATGGAAAGGCTCCTTTTATGATTTTAAAATTCTTTGACCATGACTATTGTGTCTAAATCCCTTTTTTTTTTTCTTTTTTTTTGGTATAACAAGACTGGACTATCATTAAAAGGTTTTCAAGGACCTGGGTTGTCTTTGTTCATTATCTTGAAGATTTTGCCATTGTAGCCAGCAATTGGTTTCACATAAAGATGTAGAGTGTTGTGTGGGAGGTTCTTGGAATGCATGCCTGTGAGAGATGATATTGGCAATGAATCCTATGTTATCACTAGCTCTGCACAATAAGGTTATGAAGCTATTTCCAATTTTTTTTTTTTTGCTCGGCTCCATAAATGGTAAAGAATTGATGAACAAACCAGGGAATAAATCAGAGATAATATGCAACTGGTCACTTTAGACACTGCTGTTATACAATGGGGACCTGCCTTTCTGTTTGGAAGCGCTGTCTATATCCTTCTGGATGTAGTGAGAGTCAAGGACATTATAGGATACATTTATAAGAAAGCATAAGACACATGTATTGCGTAACTTAGTGAGGTAGAAACCATCTGTTTGTGGAAAAATCTTCAGTGCTTGCAGCCACAGTTCTAAGACTGAGAGCACTGTCAGGTTGCTATCTACAATTACTTACAGTTCCTCAAGGCTACTTAATTGTAGCTTCCAGTACCCTTGTTACTTGACTGTCCTACTCAAAATTCCTCAAGGACCCTTGACTCTTCACCTTTTAAACTCTGCTCTGTATTATAGATCTTTTTGGAAATCAGTCCAGCATTTAAGATGAAATATTCAGGGTGAAGAAGACAGAGGCCAGCAAATGAGCTGACCCCACCATAACACAGTCTCAAGAAAAACAAAACCACTATCTGGAAAAAGACAGCTTGTGCTTCTCATCAGAAAGGAGATGTAAAGTTTTACATTTTTGTGTTTTAAACCTAATAAGCTGGAGCATCTTTCCCCTAGCTATCACTCTACCTGTTGTCCACCTAGTATTTCAGTC
Source organism: Neomonachus schauinslandi (assembly GCF_002201575.2). Classification (NCBI taxonomy): domain Eukaryota; kingdom Metazoa; phylum Chordata; class Mammalia; order Carnivora; family Phocidae; genus Neomonachus; species Neomonachus schauinslandi. The sequence goes on along the minus strand of NC_058405.1, from coordinate 50,455,122 downwards.
TAGCACTCCAGCCCAAGTTTTGCGAAGTAGGTGCAGAACCTGAATGACAGCATCATCGGACAGACTTTAACACTGCACTCCGTGGATCATCAGTGTCCTCTTTGACACACAGTGTGCTTCCTCTTGTCTTTGAGGGATGTATACAGACAGTTTTGCAAACTGCTGGAGTGCAGCCATTCTCCCCAGAGCTAGGATGTAGAACTCCAGGAGGCTGAACTGCTTGTGGAGGAGGGAGAGGTGAGCATGTGTTGTATACTATACATGCGTGAATGGAAACATGGCCAGCACGAGGAAGGGTAGGCAAAGGAATAACGCAAGTGAGATGATCCTGAAGTGGCCCTGGGAATAACATCCAGGTGTTAGGATTGCAGATAAGCAGGTGATGCTTTAAACATCTTTGAGACACAGGTCTGTCTTTTATGCTTTGAGATTAGTTGTTACAGCAATAGTGGCAATGTAAATGAGGGGATGGAACATGGGCTTCGGGTTCCTGTTCTGATTCTGCTGCTAGCCACGTGAGTCACCTTAGTGAAATTCCTTTAGTTCCTGGAGCTTCAGTTTTCTCATTTCTAAACTGAAGATAGGTAAGAATATCCAGCACCGGGGGTCAATGTGAAACTTAGTGGAATGAAGCATGTGAAAATAATTTTCAAGTATCAAATGCTCAAAGAAGTGGCAGTTGTCTCAATTGGTCATTAGGAGAAATTGGCTCCACCTTCTGATAGTATAGTGGCCATGCAGAATAACTTAAAAATAGAGGATTTAAGAGGTAGCATTTATTGAGTACTTACTTTGGGCCAGGAACCTGAATCATCCCATTTAACTCTCACTACCAGGTAGTGTAGGTGTAGGTAGTGTTGTTGTCTACATAGAAAAATCAAGGCTCCGAGATGTTCAGTAACTTGATCAAGGTCATGTAACTAGTTAATGGCTGACGTGGCACCTGGTTTCAGGTATATCCAATTTCAAAGCAAGGATTTTAGTTCTGCATACTATTTAAAACTGCAGTTCCAAGTATATTATGAAGTAACACTCAGAATAGTTACAAAATCTTTCCGACACTTTTAAAATAAACTAGTAATTAAAGCATGGATTTCAATGCTCATGAGATAGATTATCATGGCACCACTGTACTTTATTGCAGAATTTAATATGGCTCCTTCCTCCAAATCACTGGACTTTATAGCAGTTGTTGAGTGTATATACCAACTCACTTCAAGGTTGCCAGTTTTTAATTTGAAACAAAAATAGCCATGTTTGTGGGGAAGGATACCATTCCAGCTTTATTGGGAAGGGGATTTTAAGTTGAGGTGAAGTATGCATTCTGTAGTGTTAATTATGTGTTGCTGTTAGTAGCTGGGAAGGTCGCATTATTACTAATAAAATCACTAGAATGCCATAATTTTCAACATAGCTCAACTACGTTTAAGGAGTAGACAGGGAAACAACCCATAAGAGACTCTTAACAATAGAGAACAGAGGGTTGATGGAGGGAGGTGGGTGGGGGATGGGGATTAAAGAGGGCACTTGTGATGAGCACTGGGTGTTGTATGTAAGTGCTGAGTCACTGCATTCTACTCCAGAAACCAATATTGCACTGTACGTTCACTAAAATTTAAATTAAAAAAAATAAAAACGAAAAAGGGAGGGAGAGTGGACAGGGAAAGCTCCCTGAGCGCTAAGCAACTAAATGACATTTGCAAGAATCGGGGAGCTGTTTAATATCTAAAAGTAGCCAGTGTCGTTCTTACCTGTGCATATCTGCTCCTGCTGTAGCATCTCTTAGTGTCAGCATCAGAACCCGAAACTGATAAACTACCTGGATGGCGTTCGGAATATGCCACAGACCTTACTGAGTGATGGTGGAACTGGAAGGGGATAATACAGTACACATGCAAACAATCTGATGTTGAAGTTTAGACATTGGCATTTTTATTGTTTTTACATCTTGGGCTGTTTTGTCCTGCTGCTTTGCAACCCCCTCTTCCCCGACAAAGTTCTCTGTTTCCTTACACTCAAACAAAAGCCCTCCTTTCTCCAGTCTCGTATGGGCAGCAGTTTCAGTTGGCTGGAGCCCATGTAGCATGGCTAATGCCTGAAGGTTCGCATCTTCTCTAAAGGTCCAACGAAGCTCCAGGATGCTGGAGTACACACTGGTCTGGGTACCTGTGTACCTGTTCCACTGGCTACATAACCTTGTCATTTTTGCATCAGTGTATAGTCTGTTATGCTAAGAAATGATTACTCATTTAATCCTAGAGTGCTATGATTTATAATTTTTATTGAGTGTCCTAATAAATTGTATTTGGTGTGCTGCCACACTTACTATAGTCCTCTCCCTAAAACTAACTCGCTTTGTAGATTTAGAATATGAGAAATAATAGAAGAGAAAATAATGTTGGTGATAGAGGCATAATTTATTCATTCAGTTCCGTTTTCAAGGTATATTAAAAAGAAAGGGCACCGGAAAAAGGTCTGTGCCTTTCCTCATTGAATATTTTATTATCCTTTACAAAAATTATGCTTGGAAGGAAGAGAATTTCAGAGGACAGAAAAATTTATTACAGAAGATGACAAGTATTTTTGCTCTTCTGATAAGGGAGAGAATGGAAAGATGGTCTATAAATGCATGTAGCACAAGTAAATATATTAATAAACATCTGCTTTTTATTGAGAACCTACTCTAACAAAGTATTGAAACATGCCTTCTAATCTTCACAAATTAAATGATAGGGCATTAGTTATCTGTTGCTGCGTAACAAATCATTGCACAACCGAGTGACTGAACACAATAATAATCCTTTATTATGTCTCCTGGTCTCTGTGGGTTGGGAATTCAAGAGCAGCTGGGCTGGGTCGTTCTGGCTTTAGGGTCTCTCAGGAGGTCACAGTCCAAAGACTCCTTCATTCTCCTCTCTGATGCCTTGTCTGGGAAGATTCAAGCTGCTCTCTCAGGGAGTGGGGGGGAGCTCTCGCCCTGGTGTCTCTCTCATAGTAGACTCAGGGGAGCTGGACTTCTTACAGATGGCCCCAGGGAGCCATCGGGTCATGTCTCTAAAGGAGAGAAGAAAAACGGAAATCAAGAATTGATTCAAATAGATATTGAATTTAAATAACACTCAGATGTTATTTTAGTCTTTGACTTGCTTCTGTATAGATCTTCATTGTCTCAAACCAAAAATATTTGTTAATGATTTCTACCTATAGTATTGTTTTCTTCCTGAAGTTCAATTGGGTGCTTTTATGTTGGTGATGAGTTGGAGCTTCTCAAAAAGACAAACTTTATTTTTCTATCAGAATGGAAGACATTTATGACCTGTAGAAATGTCTTATTAATTTGTAATTCGTGGTTTTGCATTCTATGACCAAGAGTAAAGAAAAGTTTAGAAAACCACAGATTCTTTGTATGTTCAAGTGTGCAGAGTTAAATAACTTGTCATTGTTGGGGAAGGGGAATGGTATTAAAGAAGTAACCACATGATCTTTCTTGAGAAGTTCACTGCAGAACTGAGCCAACGGGTAAAACTCCCATCAGTTTCCTATTACTAAACCTCAGGATCTCACTTACCTGTACACATCCTTGCTCTCTTCCTCTTGCTATAGGACAGGTGACTTGTCTAACCACCTGCCTAAAGTCAATCCTTTCATCACTATTCTGAAAACTGGAGATGAGATACAGAACACGGTGGAAGAATACATACTGGATATGTGTATCCAAGGTGTTTTATGAATCCACAGCACTTCAAAAAGTGTGTTGTTCCTCACATTGATAACACACACCTACAATATATATTATATTTTTCAGTGCACATTATTGCATTTAGTATTGCTTCTGAGACTAATGTAACATTGCAGCTTACATGGAGCCTATATATCTGCCCCCCCCCCCTTTTTTTTTTTTTTTTAGTTCTGGTTTGATAATGTATCTAGTGTCTGAGAAATCTCTACCCATATTGAGTGAGCTGTGTAAACATAATTGTGCTTAGTATGTGTAGAGTATGTATTACGTGTGCAATTTTGTCTAAGCATTTTCTTGGTATGATGCCACGTAAACTTGCCAGCAACCCTATGAAGTAAGTAGTATGATCCTTATTCTAACAATGCAGAGTGGTGGCACAGAGAAGTTAAGTTTCAAAGAGTGTGAAACCAGTGCTGGAGCCAGTATTTGAAACCATTTACTTCGGAACTCATGCCCTTCATTACGGAAACGGTATGCTGAATAACAAAGATGTAAAGAGTCAAAATTGCAGGAAAATGCAATGATTTTGATTATTGTCAATCTATTAATAAGAGGTGAAAGCACTAAAGAATCTGTTTCACAAGTTCCCCAAGTATATCTTTTTTTTTAATATAATCTATTGCTCCTAATTCAGGGCTTTCTAGGTTTTAAGGATATCTCATAAAGTGTTTTTAAGTAAAATGGAATTGAGATAAACTGCCATGTGGTAACGGGGCTTCGTATAATCTCCTTGACCGTAGTTTGATTTTTTTTTTTTTTTTTTGATCTCTTTGGTGTGTGCTGTCAGATTAGGCACATACTAAACTATCTTAATAACAAAATTAATGGTGCCCAACATCACTAGGCATGCATAAAGCTCATTTTTAAATGAACTTATTACAAGGTAAGTATAGATGCTGCCTTTAGGTTTTTGAGAAAAGAGGAAAAATATGATTGTTTTAAGCACTTTGCCAATGGAAAACTGTCCCATAGAATATAATATTATGGTTTTATTTTGTTTAAGAGTGTTAAGCCTATAAGCCAACATTATTAACTCATGGTAGTACAGATTTTTTTTTTTTATGAATAGAAAACATGGTAGTAGATAGAGAAGTTGATAACAGTTTGGCAAAAAAACCCTGCAAACTTTGAGACACTTCCACACTGTAGAGCGAAAATCAATATTCATGGTAAAACTTTGGAGAATTTCGTTTATTATGAGTCCTATAAAGTGTCTTATTCTAACACATCTGTGAATTAATCTTTGTGCAAATATTCAATTTACTTGTACTGGAAGAACATTATCAGGAGGCAAAAAATGATTCAGCCCCATATCAGATTTTTTATTTAATTATTATTAAAAAGGATCATTTCCCACATAACTTATTTCTTCTATTTTGTTCTTATGTCATAAGGCAAGATTATCTTCTGAGATCAAGTATTGAAGTAATGGGTAGAATGAAGGTGTCAAAGATTTGAGACATGGTAATGGACATTTATTGAATTTGAATTATCAACAGTGCTATGGCTAGGTCTGTGTTTTAAAACTGGTCATTTTAGGTATAAGGAGGAGGTTGTATGTAAGAGAAAACAAGATTAGGGTCCAGACAAGCAATTAAGTACCTTTCCTGATCATTTAGAAAAGAAGAGTGATGATATTAACTATGGGTTGCAGAGAGAATAGATGAGTTTCAGGACAAAGTGTGGATGAAAAAAAAAAAAAAGGAAATGTATAGAACAATATGGTTATAAGGATTATATGGATATGAGGGGAAGACTTTCATCTGTCCTACATCCATTTGTTTTTCTTCTGAAAACAACAGCTCAAGTTACTCATGAAAAACCACTCCTTCCTCTGTTCCAGTAGATGAAGTTCAGTTTTCCCTCGAGGGTTGGCCTATGACTTAGGCCTGACATCTCATGAGTCCAACTGGGATGGACCAGTGCCTGAAAGAGCTAATTTGAGTATCGACAATATTTTAGTTCCTGGATCCACCCCTTTCTGAAAGCAGTTGTGCCCCAAACATTCCTTTCCTTGTTGTTTTTTAAAGATAGTTTGAATTGTGCTTTTGTCACTTACAGTATTAAGAATCCTGACTCTTCATGAGGCTGGTGGGTTTTCATTATTTCCGAAGTTGCTAATGTAAAGTATTATGGGGAATGTAATATGATGTAGGACAGAGATCTAGAAGATTTTGATAAATCTTGGGGTTTTCATTTTTGAAATACTGCAATACATATGATTTCTTCTGCATTTTGGTTTATAAAATCTGAATTGAAGTTTCTTCTAGTAACTGCCTGTATCCTTGGTTTTTGAGGCTTTGCTTAGTATATATGTCTCAATTATAAACTTTTGGTCAAATAACTTTATAGTCTATGATTTTTAAAGACTTGCATTCATGCAAAACATGAAATTAATGCTGATGCGAATAGCTGGAATTCCCACTAAGCTTTTTTTTATTAGAGAAATAAAACGTATATTAGAAAAATGAACTAAGAAATACTAACCAGTAATGTTATTATGTTGTCTTTGTAGATAACAAGGTGCCCTGGCCATCACAATTACATTAAATGTGATGCAACCAACGTAAAATCTTTGTATTGTGTTTGACTAAAAGGAGACCACTTAAAAACGGCTTCCTGTAATTTTGGTGTTCTCTTTATATTTTAACATATAAAAAAATGAGATGTTTGCTTTGTCTTTTGACTTTGAATTTGATGGATTTTTCCAATGCAAAGTGTTTTGTTTATTTTTATTTTTTGCGGGGGTCTTAACAACTTCATTTTTTAAAATTTTATTTTATTATGTTAATCACCATACATCACATCATTAGTTTTTGGTGTAGTGTTCCATGATTCATTGTTTTTGTATAACACCCAGTACTCCATGCAGTATGTGCCCTCCTTAATACCCATCACCGGCTAACCTATCTTTTTAAATATTTATTTATTTGACAGCAGAAATGGGGAGCAGCAGAGAGAGAGAGGGAGAAGCAGGCTCCCCACTGAGCGGGGAGCCTGGTGTGGGGCTGGATCCCAGGGTCCTGGGATCATGACCTGAGCCAAAGGCAGACGCTTAGCCATCTGAGCCACCCAGGTGCCCCTGTTTTGTTTATTTTTATATAGGATGAGTTACTACTCAAGTTTATGACTTCTACATATGGTTTCATACTTACAGGAGACTTTTTTCATCTAAAATTTTTCAGATTTTCTTCCAGAATTTTTTCTAGCATGTTTTCATTTAAATCTTTGTTTTTGTACATTTGAATCTTTGATTTGTATGTGTGTAAGATATGATTTTATTTTATTCCAAATTGCTACCCACTTTTTCCAGTGTCATTTGTTGAATAATCTGTCTTTACCCCACTTACTTGACACATCCTCACTTCCATGACAGCATGCACACAGAGCAGAGGGATGTTTTTCTGTTTTGTTTTTATAAATGCTCTCTTGCTGCCATCTAGGACAGAGCAGTCTGGCTCATGGAAGATGTTTTATAAATGTTGAATGAACATTGCTGCTTGTGTAGGGCACCATATAACCTGATATATTCAACTCTCTTGAATTTCTTCCTGTGCCCCAGAATATTTCCAAATACAGATTCATATAAAAGAGCTAATGGAGTAAGTTGATTTTTCTGGACCTCCAAATGATTGTTCTTAAGCTTACCTTTGGGTTTTCTGTTTCACTTACTCTGCTGAAATATTCTGTGGACATTTTTCCATAATTTTAAAAGCTTGGAAATTTAAGGGCACTTCATTGGAGGAGTGTCTTCAATCTTTTGAATCCAGCACACGTAGATAAATGGTATTTATATCTACTGTGAGACATTCTCCCTTGGAGGGGACAGGGCCTTGGGAACTCCCAGTGCAGTACTTGTAACTCAACCCCTTTCATTTGCATTCAAGATAGCATCTTGAAAGTAACTTTCTTACACAAAGACCTTGAGACCTCTCCAATTCGTCATCAAAAACAAAATCATTTACTAGCTTTGGCACTTTGATCAAATTGCAACCAAACATACCTGGCAGTGGAATGAAAGACAGTTGTGAATACGGCCACAGTAGCAAGAGGTTCACCACTCTGTGAACAGTTCTTACCTGGGGCTATGGAAGCTAAGCGTTGTAGCTGTGCCTTCTGGTAAAGTATTTACTGACATCTTTAATTCCCACAATAATCCTCATGGGCCAAGAAAGATTAAATTGCCCGAGATCATTTATCTCGAAAGGGGTAGAGTCAAGAACTGTGGGGGTTTTATCTGATTGGAGAGACCAAGCCCTGGATACTGGGCAATCCTAAGGGTCCCTTCATGTATTGGCAGTATTTCTGGAGGGTCTACCCCTTCCCCTTTTTGACTCTTAATGTTGTTCTCTCATTGAGATAAAGAGGTGTCTGGAGCCCGAACATATTTCCTAAGTTGATTTAATGCATTATTAAAGTGGTACATGAAATAATAAATAATCTATATATTCTGTGACAGAAACTTAAATGTAGAAAATGTCCAGTTCTTCTGGATTGTGATTTTTGTTTGTATTTCTTTGAAGAGTGCACAGGGTTTAGGCCAGTGCCGAAAACTCATTTTAATTCTTGAACATATCCTGCCCTTCTGGCAGAAAGATTGCAAAATGCAGGACCCTTTTCTTGCGCTGAGAGCCACAGCATGTGAGAACTAGGAGATGATGGGTTGGAGTGGCTGTGAGAAGAGAATGCACAAAGGGCTGAGCTGCAATAGTAAAGCCAGAATGCTAGACCAAATACAGCCAAAGAGCAATGTTTTTAGTACTACATATGTGAATCTGTATTAATTTTTCTGAGAATATATAGATGTTTCTCAAGAAAATTGTAATGAAATTAAGCCTACCTTTGAAAAACTATGATTGACACTGAAAGATCTTTAGTGTTTAATTTTTATTAGATAGAACAAAGTTTTTATTATGTGAACTATAAACTTCCAACTGCAGGAATTTTTAAAAATCAGTCTTCAAGTGAGTGAATGTATTTATTTAGCATCCATACTACCTTGAATAGCTGTAACATGTATTTATTGTTGGTTCTGTACAATTCCCTTTACAGGTTACAATAAGAGCCTTTTATCTATAAATGGCCCTTTACTATCACATTACTGAACACCTCTTCACATCTTTTGTAGTATTCACAGTGTATCTTTGGATGTATCTATTCAAAGATGATGAGAATACCTTTTCCATCCACCTTATTCTGTTTCTCTGAAAACATTTCATCACTGAGCAGCGCATTTCGCATTCATCAGTAATTACTTGTACACTGTCCAGTTTGTATCCCGTGAAGGCTGATGGAAGAATAGTTGCTGTACTATGTCAAGAGAAGGATTAAGCTGAGGCTAGCTTACAAAATCCAAGCATTCTCGCATTCACTGATGACCCTGAAATTCTTACTGGCTTTAAAATGTCTAATTATATCACTGCCTTTCTATAGAGATCATTTTGACTGAAAATTATTCACTTCTTTAATCCAGCCCCTCACAATTATTCCATTTTCATACCTGCTCGCACTTCATTCCTCCCCTCACCTCTCACTCTGCGGTCACTGTGATATCCCCGGTAATTTGAAGAAAGCAGTCAGACCAGCCTTTCAGAGCTTCATGAGCAAAAGGAACTTCACTTTCTCTTCTGCTAGTTTAGTTTCATTGAATTATGTTCTTATTGTGTTGGAGGAATATTATTCAGGCTAAGGACTATAGTCACAATAAATTTTCTTTTTTCTTCGGTGTGAAACATCATTTAGATGTTTAATCACCTGAAAAAGCCATTTATTGCTTTATATATACCTTCCCTATGAACATAATCCTTTAATTATTAATTGAATTCATAATTCTGGACTTAAATATGGCTTTGACTGTACCAAATGTTATGGAATATCTATTTCTTAATCTCAATTATGTGTAAGTTTCTGTTTTATAAAATTTTGAAAACATATTAGATTAACTAGTGGTTGTTCTTTATGGATAATCAGTAATTAATTTTATCCTAGGGCAGAATGTATCTTATAGACTTTAATTAATAATTCAAAATTACCTTTTCAAATTCATATAAAAACATACCTTGCTTTATACCATAGGCTCTCTGTAGTGTCAAATAAGGCTTCCTTTCCTGATGTATTTTGGGAAAAACTGGGAAATCAGAAAAACAATTCAGCAAGTGAATGAATTCCCCAAAGAGTACACTAACTGCCAGGAGTGGGTAAGTTGGAGGGCATAAGGGAGAGTCCCATCACAAGCCTGCCTTCACTCTCCATTTCTCCCACTGTCCAAATTGGCACAGTTCTCCTGAGGACAAAATTTGAGTTTTTAGAGCAGCAACACAAAACACCAATCCATATCATTGCCTCTTGTTGGACCAAGCGGGGAGGAGGAGAAAAAGAGAAATCTCTGTGCTCAGTAGTTTTGACAGGTTAGCTTCTCCCAGAAGAGAAATGTGGACCAGTATCAACTACCTCTAACCACTAGGGTTGGAGGCCACTGGTGGTTAAGGAACATCATATCTGAGGGAAACAAAGAGCTTAGCAAAGAATTTCCCTCAAAGTTTGTTTTGGATCTTGGTGAATCAGTGTTGGGCACTTGCATTATGTGGTAAGTGTAGAGTGTAAAATATTTCTCTCATATGTATGGGTGTTTTAATGGATTGTCTTTAGGGAAAACTAATTCTCTATAATTTGTCTTCCTGTGAAGTGAAGGGGTTTTTACCCAGAGTGGAACTATTGCTTCTAGCTTTTTCCGAGCTCTGGTGTTCCCAAGATAGCAACATAAAAGATACCCCATGCTGTGTATGTAGGTAGGGGCATTGGCCTTTATCATTCACAATTGAAAACAGATTTTTTTCTTCAGGAATATTTTGAAACACAGGAATCAATCATTGATGGGCTCAAAAATTAAATTGCATATATTTCCAACATGTACTCATTATAGTCAGGTAGTTCCAGTAAGAAATGGATGAATTTCATATAGCATTCTCTGATAGTCGGGGTTTGGAGACTAAATGAAATTTCTCTAATGATTAAAAAATACCTGTCTTTTGGGAAAACAAGGAGCAAGAGGCTCACCTGAACTTCCTGGATATTCCTGGAGCTTCTGAGGATCCTGCAGATGTTGATGAAATCTGGAGTTAGAGGCCTCAGGGGATCTCTCTCCCCACCCATTCCCCCTATCTCTCTGTCTCAATCTTTCCCTGTCACTGGCTCACACATACCCCATCATCATCATGTGTCTTGAAGTTTTTCTGTAGAATTGATCTTGAACAGCATCACTTCTTCCTTTTATCCTTGAAGAGAAGCATGTACTGTAGACTCTTTTGCCTTGAAGAGCTTGTCTTTTAATTTCCACAGAGAAAAAGTAAGCAATACTAAGAATAAACATAGCCAAGTTACAAAGCTTTCAGAAAGCTTCCAAAGTTTGTGTGCTTGTCTATCTGTAGATTTATTTTCTTAGATTAACTGTTTTAGTCCTGAGGTTATAATTCATCAAACCAGCTTCTCTTGGTGCTTCTCCAAGTAACAAAGGTTCTTCCTTAATGAAATTCTTGTTTACAAGGCCTATGTGACGAGGTCATTGAGGTGCAATAATAAATACTGGCTAATAGGCCTTCCATATTCATCCACTCCCAAGTAAAATTTATGTTAGAGGAAAACTAGACTGAAGGAATGTTTATGCTAGAATATTTCCCTCCTAGTCAGCAACTACCATTGACTGAAAAGAATTCGACAGAGATGATCGTCAAATGAATTCATATTTATTATGGCAGTGGTTTTCCTAGAAGAATGCTAGGGTCTGTAGTATATGTGCCAACACAGAAGGCATATTTCTTTCTCTTAATAAAATTAAAGCCAATGTGAGAAGACATGAAAGAACTGGATTGCCGTATTTTGTATGCACATGGTAACGTGCTGGCTGTGTGTGCAAAGAGCATTAAGAGAAGGCCATGCCGGTTATTCACATGGCATATTTATGTCCAAATAGAATCATTTTAAATAGCTTAAAAGGGGTGTTTTTCTCTAATTCTATATATTTGTGGTGTTTTTTCCTAATTCAAGCATAATTAATATAGTGTTATATTAGTTATAATGTACAATATAATGATTCAGCAGTTCTAAACGTTACTCAGTGTTCATCACAGCAAGTGCATTCCCTAATCCCCATCACCTTTTTCACCCATTCCCTCACCCACCTCCCCTCTGGTAAGCGTCTGTTTGTTCTCTAGAGTTAAGAGTCTGTTGTTTGTTTTTTTTTTTTTTAAGCAAAGGACAGTTGATTCTGAGGCAGAGAATGAAGTTCATCCATGCTACAGTGAGACTGGAAGTAGAAGCTTAGCAACTAAAGCTAATTTTGCCTGTTTGATGGAGACACAAGGCCATGTTCTTGTTCTCTATTCTCTCCTTTCGCCTTTCCCACCTCTGCAGTTGGATTTGAACTTTCTCCCCAGAATTCAACTGGTTGTGCATGCCATTGGCTGGCCATGGCGCTGCTTTTAGTACAACTATAAGCCTGTCCGTTAGGGATGTGCCGTTATCTAACAGACACAGGTTTTCAGTGTCCTCATTCCAAATTTCTGGCAGAGAGAATCTACCTGAGAATTTTTAGTGGGGTCATAAGTCCTGACCAATCAGCTTTGAGTCCATCTAGTTGAGGCCACTTGATACCTAGGCTATTTGTTGTAGCAGCTTTGGGTGATAAACTTTCTGCCAACGGGAATGGTTGGAAAGCATAATCCACATGTCCACGCAGAGTCTGACCAGGCTTGACCTCTTTCAGCCGACTTAATCCTCTCCAGGACTAAGTCTGCTCACTTGCCTGACTGGGTGGTTTCCTCCTTTCCTCACCATTTCATACTGAGTAGAGTGGGACTATTCCTGAATAACTCACATTTATATGGCAAAAATATTTAGAGTTGTTCCACATCCGACTTTCTTTTTTTTTCCTAACACTTGAGAATTTCAGATTTCTTCAAATACAAATTTGATTTGTTCAAGGGAAACTACCAAGAATCAGTGGCCAAGACACGGAAGTTTAGATGAAGGGAGAGATGGGACCGGAGTTGATATTCCTTCACTACTCGTATGTTGTGGATTCTGGCATGATTCTAGGAAAACATTAGCTTGTATCTGGTGTCTTTTTATAATACAGGAGCATCTAATAATCCTCCTCTTTTCTTCTCTTTCCCTCACTTTAATTATGCATGCTTATCATTTAGAGAAGTCAAAATAAATATATTTTTAAATATTAACTGACCAAAGAATTAAAAATATGAGCAAAGATTTAGGACTCCGGCTTGAGTGCTCATATAGACTGATCTGAAAGAAGGTTCCTTTTAGTCATGCTGTATTTCACAGATAGATGTTGAGTACATGGCACTTGTAATAATAGCTTCATCTCAAATGGCAAGAAGTGCACAGGGCAATGGTTCCTACTCTTCCCTAGAGGCTGGAGGTATTACAACAAAGTAGGTTTTAGGACAATTAGTGACCTGTAGTCATTTTTTGCCTTCAATCTGCCTTATTGTCTTCTCCTTGACTGCCTTCTGGCAGGTTGACAAAGAAATACCCTATATTTTTCACTTGGAGAGGGAAACCATCAAGTGGTTAGGGGAAAAAGAAAAAAAAAACAAGGCCAGTTATCATTGTAGGAAAAATGAAGACGCAAAAGGGAGTCAGCTCAATCTCACCCCTCAGGGAAGCAATAATAATGCATACTTAATTTAGTGCTGGCATCCATAAAAATACTCCCATTAAGGTTATTTTATCTCCCTATACATGCATACATGAAAATGCACTCACAATCATGAGAGAGTAAGTATTTTGGAACACACATGGAGTTCCCCTTTTCCCAGATCCTATAAAAATGCCTTCACTGTAAAAATAATTTTAAGTTTTTTAGTGCAATCTACAAATGTGGCCTTTGGGCCCAGTGTTTATGGCAGATGGAATGGCTCTATTTGGACTAGCTAAGAAGACATCAGTGTTCTGTAGGTATTGACATGGCAACCATAAGCTTCCATCTGGCCTTCCGCCTGCACAGCAAGGATGATTTAGCGTAAAATTTGAAAACATATCTTAATGTGTTGTTGCAGAGGGATTTCCCCATTGATACAACAATTTAGTCATTACAAATTCTTGCTACGTGTATATACATATACATGTGTAGATGTACCCATACATATGTGTGCATATATATGTGTGTAAATATATAATTTCGCATTGGCCTTAGCTTTTTGCATGTCTTTTCATATATTCTAGAATCTGTATTTCTTCTTCCTCTTTCATGTCTTGAAGTGAATTTAATATCCATCTCTAAATCATCTTTTTTTAATGAGGTTATTGATAGTGTACTTTAATAATCTTTTTTTTTTTTCTTAGCATCCTGGCATCGTCCTTCATAGTCAGAACACACTGATATACAGACCAATATATTTTCATTTTATTTTTGTATTTCACTTATTGTACTGAGCATATTTCTGACGCGGTTAAACCCGATTTTTTCCTCCTCATTGTTATCAAACCTGCTGGAATTTAGCACCACCCTTTTTCTATCTAATAAATAGAATTCTCCAAGGATGTGATCAGAAAAGGCTCCTTTCAATGTATTTTCTAAAACGAGCTGTCTTCAGAAGAAAATTTTGCTGTGACTAAGTTCATTTGGCAGTATTGACTCAGATTAGTTTCTTAACCCACAAGTCATTAGACAGTTGAGAAATTTGGGGTAAAGCTTCACCCCTTATTTAACTGCCTCAGTTTTCTTATCTGTGAACACGAGTATGTCCACACAAGCAATGAACTGGTAGACATAAGAACATGCAAGGTGAAACTGTCTTGGTGCTCGCTGAAAGACGGAAATTCTTTTTGCAATTTTGTAATACAGAATGCCATGGTCTGCACTAGATAATTTTTCTCCCATGAGCTAGAGTTGGCTCACCTATGCCCACTTCCCCCAAACTGAAACACTTTGCAGCATGCAATGCAGTTAGGTATCCTGGCTCGTGTCGGAGAGATTCTGCCTCTCTGGGAGAAGGGCTTGAGGTGGACTTGAATGGGCCCTGGATTCAGCCCCAGCAGAAGTAGGGATAGGACTGTGATTGCCTTCCCAGTTAATTTCACCCCACTGCTGCTTCATCAGGAGAGGGATGGCAGTTAATTCTCTCTGCTCTGTTTTTAACATTTGATAGCAACAGACTTAAAACAAAGATTCTCTCTCTCACTTTTATTTTGTTGTTGTTCTCCCCTTTTTTTTCCTTCCTGCAGTGTGAAAAGAGACTGTGTTTATCAAAATAAACAGCACAGGACTGTAAACATTCCTTCTATTCCAAACATTCTCTGAGGCTGAATTTACACGGCTAAGATGTACTACAGTGTTCTTTTGTGCTGAAGACCATCCTGGAAATTATGTTTAGTAGACGTTAATGAGTTCCATGTAGGCCTCAAAATATGCTAAATATTCACAAAAGGCTATAGTATATCTTCAATACAAGTGAACTTTTGTTCAAATAGATTTTTAGTTAATTTTGACCCTAAAATACTTAAATCTTGGGATGCCTGGGTGGCTCAGTGCATTAAGCGTCTGCCTTCAGCTCAGGTCATGATCCCAGGGTTCTGGGATCGAGCCCCGCATCAGGCTCCCTGCTCCCAGCAGAGCCTGCTTCTCCCTCTCCCTCTGCTGCTCCCCCTGCTTGTGCACGCTCTCTCTCTCTCTGACAAAACCTTTAAAAAAATAAGTAATAAAATATTTAAATTTTAATTTTCAACTGTAACCCACTCACAGCTACCCTTTGAATATGTGTTGAAGTTGAGACCTTCAATGATATTTTTATGCTTTTTATTTGTAACCCTAACTATGACCATCTCACAGAGTGTCTAAAATGAGAAGAGGATGGAATAGGAAAGAACAAAAGGAAATGGTGTTTCAGGGGGGAGAAAAGAGAGGTTATCAGTTTGATGACCAAATTTTTATTTCAGGTCACTTACTAGGCTACTGGGCTTTGCTGTAATTTGTTCATTCTTGTTTCATTAAATTGTAATTACTTCTGATATCTCTGGCTTTATCCTTTTGGCTGGCTCCTCCATTAATTAAGTCTTAGGATCCTTTAGGAGATGAATAATTCTCTACTGGACAGTGTTAAGTTGAAGTCAAGAGGTGATAAAAGAAAATTAAGAGTAAAGTCAGAAGTAACTACTTAAAATAGTTAAAGGTGTAAAAACGAGAAAGGACAATGTACTTCTTTCTCCCCCTTAATTCGTTTTTCCATCATTTTCATTCTTTCTATTCTCTTGTGTCTTTGAAGACACCTGTAGTCTAGCCTCTGACAAGTATTGTTTGTGTGCATGTGTGTGTGGGTGCTGTTATATGTGGTTTCTTCTAGGAACTGGATGAATTGCCTCAGTGCATTAACTTGGGACATGTCTCCATCTAATCACTAAGACCTTTCTGGAGCTGGAATTTTAACAGTTGGATAAGTATGATAGTAGGTGGCAGATCTAGATCTGATACCAAAGTTTATGGATTAAATGCTATTGTTCTACATGAATGAATGTTGATTTACTTGGAAATGTGTAATGCTAATTTTTCATGATTGTCCACTTCATTTATTTTATAATTATCATAGGGTTTAGAGGATTAGATGTAATCTACGAGGTATAATTTCATCTATTCTCATGTTTTTGCTTTATTTCCATTTACAAAATTCCAGACTTGGAAATTGGTGATTATCTCATTCAACTCTTTTATCTTCAAAGGGAAGAAATAAAAATGTGGAGCTTAAGTGGCTTGCCCTTGTTATAAGCAATCTGAAAGGTTGTGACTGACCTTAATAATAACAACATAATGTTCAAGATTTTTCACTCTTGTATAAATGATCTTTCCATCCTGTCTCTTGGAAGGAAGATATTACAGTTAAGTTCCAAGAGTTTGGGACCAAACTATACATGCATAGCGATTCCCTTCAGGGAAGAGTTCCTGATTCACAGTGTAATCAGAGAATTCTTAAATAGGCTCCAGCGTTTGGGGCAAAAAGATGAGTTATACCTGGAAAGTTAGTGTGTAGTAAAGAAGGCATGCTGTTTCTAAAAGTTTTCTTTGCCAGTGACCTTTGATCAGATTGTCTTTTCTCACCTGGTTGGTATGTTATTTTACTCTCCAGATGAAGGCTGTGAGATCTTTTCAGACTTAAATAGAGATAATTTTCTTGCTGCCTGTTCTTTAATTCCTTACATTTTCCATAAACTTGAATACCATATACATGAAGTCCCAAGTTCACATTATAACTCCCAAGGCCCTCTGCAATCTTCCTACTTCTCCAGTCTTAGTTGATACATTGAGATAGCCTATCTACTCTCCACACTCCAGTTTGACTTGCCTTGTTTTAGTTTCTCAAATGTTTATTATTTCCCCTAGAAACCTTTGCACATTCTGTTTATTTTGCATCCACCCTTATCCCACAATTTGTTCAGGCACCTGTTATTCATCCTTCAGGACTGAGCTGACATATGCTTTCCTCTGGAAGAATTTCCCATAGTCCCCAGACCAAGTAAATTCTTCATGTAATCAGTTTCCATAACTCTTGGTATGGATGTTTCTGCCACACTCATCAGGGTAGTGATGGTGGCAGTGCACAGGAGTGAGTAAACTAAATATTCATTAGGACACAGTATATAAAGCATTGTGATCGATTAGGTGTATCTAGGGAGCAAAGAGGAGTCAAGGATAATTTTTGGTTTTGGCTTTGCTGATTGGGTAGGTTCTGGTGTCAGTTTCCAAGAGAGAGAAGGTAGAGAAAGTAAGGTGGGAAGAAAATGACTTCAGATTTTGTGATGTTGAATTCAAGAAAGAGATACCTTTAAATAGTTGAATGTATGAGACTGGCCTCGGAGAATGTATTTATACTAGAGACACAGATTGGGGAATCACCAGGATAGGAGTAATATGCCAAGATTGAAGACAAGGAGGTGCTAGGATCAGGAGGATGTTTAAAGAATGTGAAGTCAGGAGGATTCAAATTGGAACCCTGGAGAAAAACCACCGCTAAAAATAAAGGCTGGGTAGAATGTCTTCTGCTAGCTCTTTCAGATTAACTCTCCACTCCTCTCCACATTGCTCTGTGCCTTGAGAAGTTGACTTGTTTAGACCACATAAAATCGCTCCTTTATGCTGTAGCTTTTGGTATTGTTCACCCAAATGAGGAGGCACTTGGAAAAAAAAAAATTGGAAGGAAGAGGAGTGAGTGCAGTTTTTATTCCCCACGTCCATCCTTGTGGGTTCTCAAAGCATCGACATGTCCCATGAGCAAAGGTCACGTTTCTTGTGGGGCTCAACAAAAGCCTCTCCACCTCAAGATTCTGGCAACCCTTTCCTTTTTTTGCACTATCTGCATAGGACTAGTGACACCCACAGATGTTAAACCTAGGGAGCTGCACTATCCTATTGTCTCCTTTGCTCATGCTTTTGTAAATAATCCCTGTATTAAAATCTTCTCAAAGTATCCAATTTAAGTGTACCATCTGTTTCCTACCATGACCCTGCCTGACACATAAGCAGAGATGCAGAAAGAAGAAGTGTGTCATAAAAGGCAAATGTGAAGAGTTTCCAAAATATAGGAATGGTCAACAGTGTCAAATATTGCAGAAAGGTCAAATTGGACCTGACAATTAGGAGGTTCTTCATGACCTCAGGAAGTAAGTGTCCAATTGAGTGTTACAGTAGGATTTTGAATGAATTAATTAGGTCATGAATTAGCAGGAAAACACTGGAGAAGGGCAGACAAAAAGTACAAAGTAGTGTTTTGGGAACTGTGGCTGTAAAGACAGCGAGATTGAGAGAGCAAAATAGAGGGTCAGAAATGGTATTAGAAGGGACCAGAACATTTTCATAGGCAGAAGGAAAGGATCATATGGAGAGTAGAGGCTGAATATAGCAGATGAGCAGGGAGATTTGCGAGGAGCCCCCTGAGTGGATCAGGTGAGAAAAGGTAGATCCTTGGACTCTGCTGGAGGCGGGAAAAATGAAGTGGACTGAATCAAGTTGCATTTTAGAAATAGAAACATAAAGCAGGATAATGGCGACTTGACAATTTCTGCACATTTCTCCAAATTACTATAGAATCTGCTCCCTCTGTGTTGTTAATTTAGGTGGGCAGTCATTTATTTTGGATTGACTCCTATTTTAATTTTAAACTTTTCAAAAAGTTAAAATTATGTTTAATTTTCTTTATGTGCTTGAGTTATCTATAGGGTGAGTTGTTGAAAGGTCTTTTACATTTGTGTCTAACGCTTTTGATTTTTTGGACATTTCTGCAGATCTCTTCTGGTCTTTAATGAAAAAAGTACACATTAATATAGTATATGTTACTATAAATAAAAATTTTACTTATATATAATATCGTTTCTCTGTTAGCCTCTTCTATAGCTACATTAAATAAATTCCTGTGTATTTTTTACTGTCATTCCTTTAGGCAACAAACCCTCTGCAATTCCCATCTTACTAATCTAATAGAACAATATTGTTAGTAATAATGGGTGCAGAGGTTTAGCTGGAACCGAATAGCACCATGTTAAAAGCAAAACTGCTATCTAAATAGACTACCGGGATGAGAAAGTAAGTTCAGCCTGCTGGTTTTTTCCTCCCTTCCCCGCCTCGGATTAACCCTTGGGAAACTAGAGAATCATGGATTCCAGGACTCAAAACACCACAAAAATTAGAAAACATCTTGAGAAATCGTGGGAAGACTGAAAGCTTCTTGAATTGGCAGTAATTCTTTCAAGAAAAAGTCCTGTTTGGGGATTTTCACAGGATGTCATTACTGCCTCCTCATGGTTTGAGTTAGGAGAAGAAGCATCCAAAATTTTATATAAAACCATTGATGATAAACACCTTTGACCAACACCTAATAAAGATAACTTTAAATCGAAGGAAGTGAGAGATGATTTTCCTCTTCCACATGCCTTTGTTGAAATAAACATATGTTTAGGAATGAGAAAGGTACCAGCCAGTGACTGTAGAAATAATGTAGTATTTGACAGTGCTCAGAAAATATTTTTTTAAGTATATGTCAGAGTTTTGGAAGTGGACTGCTAAATTTTTAAAATACGATTGTAATAAAGTATTTCCATAAAGGCTAATTTTGCCATGATAAAAGTAATTTCTATTTATTATAGAAAATATGTAAAATACATACTTGTGCCATTTAGAGAAGTAATACTCTTTAGACTTCCGAACTTTCTCTCTTCTTATCTATGTTTTCACACAACTTTGATCATGTGTCTCCTAATTGTGTGTATTGAGCAAAACTTTTTTGCCAACTTGATTATTTTAGTGAACTGGGAAGAGACTAACCCTAAAATAGTTGACATCTGGTTCATTGATGTTGTCTTAATGAACATCCAGTTACTGGGTACTTTAAAGTCTTATCTAAAATTACTAACATTGCCTGTGAACAAACAATGCCAACAGTGGTCTTTGGGGAGCTGGCTGTGGTAGGTAGCGCTTACCTGGTCCGCTCCTTCCACAAAGACCACCAGAGGCGAGAGTGTTGGCTTTTGATTATTCAAGTGGCTGAGAATTTTGGGAACAAGTACAGAGGGCAGTTAAATGTGCCATGATCGTAAGATCTATAGCACGTAAGAAGCATGAGAGACTCTACTCTCATTTAGTAGACATCCAGTGAATTAATTACTATATGTAAATGACATAGGAAACAAACAAGTAAGAGGATATAATTAAATGGATACATTCTGAAGCTTTAATGACCTAACTCCCACCTCCATGGTGTCTGTAACCCCTTCAAAATCTCAGTGGGCTATAAGGTTACACTTTTAGCCTATTGGAAATATTTGTAAACTATGCTAGTCAAACTAAAGGAAATTAGGCAGAGAGTGTTATTATTATGATTATTAATGATAATAACACTTAGAATTCCTGAAATGTTATTTCCTAATAGGCTGAGTTAGTTCAAGCACTGAGTTTCCTCATAATCTTAAATGAAAATTGTGATATTACATTCAAATTGCTGTTTTTTTTTCTATTTGTGATATGAGTGAGGACTGCAAAGTTTAAGTTGCTTCATTACCCAGAATATTTCACATAATTGCCATTAACTATAGCAATCTCTTCTCTATAATATGGCTGAAAGAAAAGAATTTTAATTCTTTTCTCAATTATTAATCAATTTCAGTATTCATTTCTTAATAAGGAATGTTTAATAGAGTGCTGCTTCCCCCTTCCTTGACATCTTCCCCTTTCGGATCACTGATGAATGGGAATCAAACTACAGACCACTTACTGATTAGCTGAAAATTTCTAATTGTGTCATTTTGGAATGAGAGTAATTTGTGCAATGGGATAATAATTTCTTCATAGTCGAATGAATATTGAACAATGATTGGTAGGGGATTAAAAAAAAACAACAACACGACTTAAAAGCGAAACAAGGGAAGAAGGTGTTTTGATTTTATCAACTGCCTGAAAAGTTTGCATTGCATCTATGCTGTGTTTTGGAATGATATTCAGTATTGGCCCTTAGAAATATATATATAAAAAATGAGATCTTTAAGTTTTAATGACATAGGTGTTGGGATGGCAGGGCATGGGGATAGAACAGAGAAATTGTAGTCATTTTGCCTTTCTTTTGCCTGCGTTTGTTTGTTTGTTTTTTTGCCTCCCAACAATGGGCAGGGGCGATCTCTAGATTATTCTTGCTGTTTCCTGATATGTTCCTGAGTCTAGCAGATAGTAGGCAATGAGCCATTATTTATGATTACATGAGTGAGTCAGTTAATTGCTACATTGGATTAAAACTTAGTGTGGTCTTTTTTCTCAGTTCAAAGGACAATTAAGTTTCTTTTGTATCCCATTATGAGATTAATAAGCATGTTAAAAAAGTTACCAAATTTCAAAGTACTTCGATCTCCTGCTCCAGGAGAATGAAATTTGACTGGTTTAAAATGGAAAGGAAGATACAATGAATCTTTATTTGGTAGATTTTAAAGGGAAAATGGGTTCTAAGTTCTCTGGTGGTAATGTTAGAAAATTTCATGAAATGTGATGTCCCTCCATCGAGGGCAGCAGAAGCGATTGTGAGAGAGTGTTGTACCTGATTCTAGAAGACAGATGGAGTTAAAGATTCTGGAATGAGAGACTATTGTTTACAAAATAGTCCCAAGGTCATCTGTTAGAATTGTGCAAATAATTTTATATGAATAACAAACATTTTAGATAAACCTGTTTAACCTTCATTGAATGGACAGCTTTATACGCTGTTGTCATGTGCCAGTGGAATCAATCTCTCATAGTTTTCATTCATTTTAATACCTCCAAAAAAAAAAAAAGTAATTGACAATGTCAGACTTTCAGGATGGCAGTGCCAATGTATTTCCTAGTATCAGTACCAATTCCTTTCCAATAATTTAGAGAACTTTATTCGGAGGTTTTCTGATGATCAGGTCGAGGAAGTTTCCATATATATTAGAGATTTTTTTCTAATCCAAAAGGGTTGGAATAAATATATTTCACTTATTTATCTAAAAGTCTAGTTCTGAATAATTTAAGTTGACATCTTTATTTGACTAACTTTCTTGGTATTGAATTGCAAAATACAGCATTTTTACGGTGGTGGGAATATAGTTAGGGAAAGTTGACTCAGAGCCGCAGAGTAGGCCAGCAGTTTCTCAGGTAGTGTGGAAATCTACTGGTCTTTTGCAAGCGGATCTTTGCACCTTCTAAAGCACGTAAGGAGTAATTTAGGTACAGGTAAAATCCAGCTACACAGATAGGATTTTTTCCCCTAAAGTCTTTTCAGATAGCATTTATTCTTCCATTTCAGAGGTAACTGAGGCGGTGAGATTTATATTTCTTCCAAACTAGTCATGGGGCTACAACATTTAAGTGTTACATGGTACAGTAAACACTATGTGGTAAAAAGAAAATCCCTCTCCTTTTGAACGGTAACTCTTTTAGGTTTTCAGGGTGACCATATATTACCATATTTTTATTATCCAGACCAAGAGATTCTGAGAATAAAAGAGTGCTTTTCATAATTTAGGTCATAATTTAGGTCAGCACAGCAAACCTAAATGAAAATCTTTCTGCAGGTAGAGATGTACCCCCACCCTGTGCTTTGTTGGAGTGAGAATCTCACATGTAATTTAATCATTAACCCACTAGAATAAATTGCCCAAGAATGAAATACAAAATTCATTGAGGTATCTATCTATCCTGGTTGATTCCTTTTCTCTGTTTTTGGTGTTCTAGCTCAGTTTAAAGGACATCTGTAATCTGAAAGGGAAAATGGGTTGCTGAGTCAAAGGGTAAACAAAAGACAATAGTCTGTTTTGGTTGAGCCTAAGAAACACCTTAAACTCGCTTTCATCACTTTGACGTGAAGATTGGCTTCTTTTACTCAGCTCTGAAGTAAACAAACATTCAGAAGAATTCAACTTCATGATTAAAGTGTATCCTCCTCCTACCAGTGTGGGCCTTCACCTCCTTTTAAATTGTTTAAAAATGTCCCAACAGAGCAGATTACATCTAACTTCTTGCAGAGCAAAAAAACACAACCATTTGTCACATGTCTTTTTCCTCCTCCTCCTTCTATTTTTTTTTTCATATTTTGTATTCCACTGTTTTGTTTTAATCCCCCTTTGTTTTATTTGGCTGCTGAAGCCAGAGCGCCTTCCCTTTGGCAATAAAAGCTTATGAGTAAACATTCTCTGTGCCTTGGAAAGCAAAAGCATCACCCCAGTCTGCACATCCAACAGTGCCCCTCTCCAAAGTCCTGAGCCTGTTCTTAATTTGGAACCTGAGGTGCTTTGCCAAGATCGCACGCTGCCAGACAGGTTCCTTTGGGCTGGTCTGTATCGATTCGCGTTGGTTCCCCTGTTTTCTGTTGGTTAGCGATCCTGTCCTAAGCTTTGATTCCTCATTATCTCAATTGCAAATTCCATGAACACATCATCATGCTGCCAGTGCACCCAGGATTTGAAACTGACAATACTGGATCAATGTCTCAGGGGCGCAGCCCTGAATTTCAATAATACAATTAAATTCCTTGAATGTGAGATTTACCCAGATTGTCGATTTTGCATTTTCAGCACGTTCAGCATGTGAAGCTACCCACCCACAGAACCTGAGCACAGTGTTCCTGTCAGTGCATAATGAGGGAAAAAGACTTGATCGTGAACCTGAGGGAAAGATAATCAAATGTTGAACCTGCTGAGCCTGTTAGATGAAACTGTTAACAAGGCTTGCTCAAATCACCAGGGAAATCCTGTGCAGGGATGAAGATTGGGGTTCAGTTCTGAAATATGTAAGCAGGGTTAGGCTGGATAAGGAGGTCTCGGTGCTTGTTGCTGAAGCTGTGTAGCAATTCTTTCGAAGGATTTGTATTTTCCCTCAGGAGTCACTTCAGCACACAGATTCACTTGAATCGGTTAAGCTCAATTCTGAGAAACATGCTGACAGAGAAAGCGTCATAAAAGGATACCACACGCTTTAATTCTAATTTTCACAATACCGAACAACAAAAAGTAACAAAGCCAGAACAATTACTTCCTTTTCTGTAATTTTAAAAGTGTAGGCGAGGGAGAAAGAGAAGTACAAAGCGATAGTTACTGTGAGCAGGTGCTATCTATCCTTGATGGAATCGGGAAGACTCGAGTAACATAAAGTGTTTCTTTCAGTAGACTTGACTTTCAATTTGCTTACATACTTCAGACAATGAGAACTTTATAAACCTGCATCCTGCCTTTACTGCACAAAACTCAGTATTCTTTGCTTTTATTTCCCTAGCTATCCCCCCTGGAGCTCCTTCTCTCTACCTGTGACCTCACTGAAGGATATTAATGAATATAGTAGACTTCCCGCATCTGGTGTGAGGCAACTAAGCCTCTGGGACTGATAAAGCATTTCCAGTCCTGGAGTCATTATCAATTTTTATTCGAGATAGTGTACCATTGAAACCAGAGCAAGTGTTAAAGTTCCTCTACCTCTGAATTTCCTACTCCAGGAAACCTTGGCCATTCAAATTTGACATCCAAGGTCATTTGAAATACACATTTAGCAATAAACTATAAAATTATCTATTATGGAAACATGTTAAAATTTTATTTAGGCTAGGAGGCTATGTGTGACCAAATACTATGGAGAGCAGTGATCTATTTTAATAACATTAAAATATTAAAAATATTTAACTTCTCAGGTTAGATAAATTACATAGAAATATACTTTTGATACTGTGCTACAGTCTCTTGAAATGGCCCTGACTTATTTTTAATGCATATGTAGAATCCTGTTTGGGGGGGAACTATTTTCTAAACAACATTCATTCTTAATTTTTATTTGTCCATATTCAGGCAGTGTGTGTGGGGTGGTGGTGGTGAAGAATTCATGGAGCTTAGGATGAGAACATTTGGCTTAAAATTCAGTGATAGCACTTTTATCCTACATGATATTGAGAAATACACTTTAACCCTTATTGCCTCAGTAATCCTGCGTACAGAATGGAAATAATAGTAATATCTGTCCTGCCCTCCCCTAGGTTGTATGAATTAAAAAACATGAAAGCGCTCTGTAAATTTTAAAGTACTACACAAATGTCAGTTTAATGTTAACCAAATTTTATTTGAAAGAATTCAAGAGTCAGACTTCATGTCTTTTTCCAACACAGTTTTCTTCATTATATTTTTTTGACTGAGGCATTGCACTATACCCTATTTGCCCCTGATGAGTTCATTGACTCTGAACAAATTTCCTTTGACATCCAGACCTTCCTCATCTGTGATTTCTGGGTACCCATGAATTCTGGCCAAACCAAGTGTCTACCACCTTGATGACTTCTTGAAGATTTCTCTGCTTTCAAATTCAGATTTTAGTCCAGAATTTTTAATTGCACATAACCAACTATCTAAGGACATTTTCAAAGGTGTTACACAGGTTTTTGTTTTAAGGTTTAAAAAGCTAAGATTATTGTCTCTTCCTCCCCCAACACACTATTTTCTCTCTCTGTTGATAAAAGGAGGAATCTTTGTTTAAGCCAAAAGAAATCCAAGCATAATCCTTGACTGGTCCTCATGTTCATGATCTCATAACTCCTTAGTGGTATAGTTGGATCCAATTCTACCTCTTAAACATCTTGTATAATTAGCCCATTTCTCCATTTCATGGACAATATTTTACACCAAGCCATTTGTCTGGAGCATTATAATAATTTGGATTCTGTGCATTTCTTTATATATACTTCTAGTACAACATGGGTAGTCTTCCTAAACAGGAATAGTATGTTATCAAGCTTAAATTCTTTCAATGATTTCCCCTTGCCCTTAGCATAAAGTCCTAGGCATGTATATGTTTTAATCTGGCTTTATATTTCTGCCCTGATTTGTTTGTCCTTAATATCTGAAATATTTCATGTACTTATTTCAGTTGGAAATTTAGGAAATCCCCCCTTTTATCTTTAATGAGGCAGTGAATGAATTTATGTCTGAATGCATGAGTGAAATTTCTAATTAAAGCTATGTGACTTTAGACAAGTAGAAAGCTAAATAATTATTTTAGGCTTGGAGAATAGAATTTAGCAGTAAAATAAGATAGTCTAACTCCAAAGGTGCTTGGGTGGCTCGGTCGGTTAAGCGTCTGACTCTTGATTCCAGCTCAGGTCATGATTTCAGGGTCCTGAGATTGAGTCCGCATCCGGCTCTGTGCTCAGGGCACTGTGCTTGAGAGTCTCTCCCTCTGCCCCTCCCCCTGCTCATGTGCTCTCCCCCTTTCACACTCTCTCAAATAAATAAATCTTAAAAAAAATAGTGTAACTCTATACTATTTCCCTTACTTTTGTTCACCTGTGTCAGGATTTCTCAACCTTAATACTGCTGACATCATGGACCAGATAATTCTCTGTTGCTGGGAGCTGTTCTGAGCATTGTAGGATGGTTAGCAACTTCTCTGGCCCTTACCCATTAGCACATGACCCCCTCCCCCAAGTGGTGATAATTTTAAATGTCTCCAGACATTGCCAAATACTTCTTGGGGAGCATAATCAACCCAAGCTGAGAACCACAGCTTTATCTGTTTAGTTCCCCCAAATTTTAAAAAGGTAATCAGAGGAGGAATTATATTGCTATACCAGTGTGATTATTCACACTGATGACCTAGCTATCAATCTCTCATTTAGGAGATTAAAATGACCCCTAAAAAAGCAGAGTGGGTAAGGCACTATGCAAGCTTAGCCATTCTCAGTCCTCCTTTAGATCACTCTATAAAATTTGGATTTCAGAAACTCCCTAGGATCAAAGATTTGAAACACAGTATAATTTCAATTCAGAATATATTTTTAGTATCTTGAGCAATGGGCCTGAGAATACCACCTTTGTATGATATGAAAACGTAGACGGGTACTTTATATTTTACAAATTACATGAAAAGATAGAAAAATTACTTTAAGTAAAATGGGAAAATATTTCCAGAGAGTCTGCTATCTACTAAACATTGTCCACCCTCCACAAGGTGTAGAAATCATGAGGAGAATCCCAAATACGTATTAAAAACAAAAAGCACTTTACTGAAGCAACTCATTTAAAGAATTGAGCCAGCTAGAAGTCAAATGGTTGTGAAGCATCTATAATTATAAAATTTTTATGAATCTTTGAGAGGGATATACACAATACAAGAAATGATATTGGTGGTGGTCCTTTAACTGACCTACCAAGTTGCATTCTAAGATCTTATCATGGAAGAAGTTTACTTTTTAATATCCATGCTCTGTGACTGCTCATCATATCAAGAATTATATTGCAAATAATCATGATCTGGATTGCTTTTGTCTGTGGCTGAAGCTGAAGCCATCCAATTAAAATATGGTGTTCAGGGAAAATAGCTCATTTTAAACCAGGGTCTTAGGCAAAGGAAGGGACAGCCTTTTATTAACTTTGTCCCTTGTCTCTAGACATATTTATTGCATTCTTCTGGAACAGAAAGAATAGAAGCTCAGGCATAAGGCCATGTGTGCAAAAAAAAAAAAGAAAAAATCTCTTAGCTGCCATGAATGTTAATGGCTCTGTCATTTGATGGGAAACACCATGGTTTTAAAATTTGAAAATGACTCACATAAGATTTAGAAATCTCCCCTATAAAATGTAGATATTTGATGATTAAAAGAAGATTATGTAGAAATGATAATATCTTGTTTTTGTCCTTGCACATAGCTGTGTTTTGAGTTTGGTTTATATCTCTATTGCTACCCAGTGTGGTCAGTAAATTTTTGTTCTTTAATTTGTTTGTCTATGAAATGTGACAAACATTCACCTGTCACTCTGAATTTAAATAAAATTCTAGTGTATATGCCACAAGTTCATAGTTATCTATACTCCAATTTCACTTTAGATTTTTGGTATGTGCGCATTATACAATGTAGGTCTTTCTCCACTATTATTTAAGTTGTTATATCAACTACTCTAATCAATTTTGTGTTTTCCCCAGATGTGTCCAATTTTTCAGATATGTCTCAATATGGGACTGTGCAAGAAAGTTGTAAAGTACAATTTTGGTGGATGTCAACAACATTAACTTAGAGATAAAGTGTTATTAGCACATGTTAGGCAAAATACTGCCCAGGTAGTTGAGTATTTGGGTGCAGAAGACTGAGCCAAAAGTTGTAGAGCAAAAGGCAACCAGCTAAGGGACAAAATGTTGGGAATAGTTTTACATCAATACCAGGCAAAGTGGCAGACTATGAATAGATTCTGCCTAGTTAAAGGAATCCTGATAGTAGATACGGTCAGTGAAGCAGAAGCTCAAACCTGCCCTCATTGGTCAGAGTTAAGTCATGTGTCCTTAATGAACTAATCCCCACAGTGGGTGGGATAGGCTGTGCTGGACCAGAAACTAAGGATGAGGTCTTTCTTGCCCAAACAGTGTGGCCCAAGAGGAGCTGGTCCTGGGTGATGTAAAACAAAACAAAAAACAATAAAAGGACGAACTTGGAACACAGAAAATATTTTCATCTTTTCCTACCTGCTACCACAAATTTGAAAAGGAAATGTAAGAAACATTTCAATCATTGCTTCCTTACCTGTATCTTTTCTGAATGAAGTATTTTTTTAAAATTTTTATTGTTATATTAATCACCATACATTACATCATTAGTTTTTGATGTAGTGTTCCATGATTCATTGTTTGTGCATAACACCCAGTGCTCCATGCAGAACGTGCCCTCTTTAATACCCATCACCAGGCTAACCCATCCTCCCACCCCCCTCCCCTCTAGAACCCTGTAGTTCCAGGAAGGAGATACCTATATCAATAAATATATCCAAAGCTATTTTGTTTTAGCTATTTTCTAGTTTGCTAGTTTCTAGAAAAACTAGAAAATGTTAGCAGGGGTTAAGTGGGGGAAGTGTGGGAAGGGGACTTTGACATTTCCACTTTGAAGCCTTCCATACTGTTTAAATTTTTGTAATTTTAATACTTTCTTAATAAAACAAATGAATAAAATATGAAACAAAGCAAAAGAAAACACCTGTAAAATTCTCCTGGTTCATTGACTTATTGGAGCAATGAAGAAAACTTGAAAATAACACTAGTAATCCATTTTTGTTTAACCCTTAAAACATAGAGCATAGTAACATTTCCAGTAGTTTGGATAAGGATAAATTCTCAGACATGAAAAAAAAAAAAAGTTTATGCATTCTATTTGCTTCCTTGTTGAACCAGTATGTTGTTGTTGTTGTTGTTGTTATTATAAGGTATATGGAACTTTTTTATGATGTTGTGCATTATGGGATCTTTTCTAATGTCATCAGAATTTGGCATCAGGCAGTAGGGATGAGTCATGAGTTCGAGATCAGCCAGTGATTACAGGAAGATTCAGGCATATGAGAATGAAATCTTAGCTCCACCACTTAATGGTCTTGTTGAGTTATAAAGGGAAAGATACCCTTTTTATGCTTCTGGAAAAATAGACTTGATTCCTAACTCACAGGATTTTCTGTTAAAACAGATCACTCTCTTTTGGGGATGTTTTCTCTCTGCCTCACCCCCCTCAACTCTTGCTTTTTTGCCATATGTCATCAAATAGTTTTTACTGTTTATTTTCAGACAATAAACATGGGAATGGCTACTGATTTAAGAAATTACCCAAAATATTTTCTAAGATCAAGGAAGCATTAATTAATTTTTTACTTTTATCAAGCAAATGTTTGTCAAATAAATACTTAGAATATAGCTGGAATTGTTGCAACTACAGTTTAAACAAATATTTCAAGATAGCATGCATCCTAAAACAGGATAAATCACTTAATAACCTGAAAGATTTATGGGACATCTTTTTTTTGGGGGGGGGGTCTGTGTGTAATTTGGAGAAATTGGAAAGAGTTTAATTTCTTTTTGTTTGTTTGCATGCAAAGAAATTCTAGTCACGAAGTGTTAGAAATGAGGACATTGTACACTTATGTATTTTTTTCTGATTATAATAGTCAATACATTAAAATAATTGGGGGAATTTTAAAAGAAATATTAAACAGTATTTTCCTGGTTATTTCCAATTTAATTGGTATATTTCATTACCTAGTTCATATACTTTGTCTCTCACAAATGGCTATAATCAATATTATTTGAATACTTTTTCAAGGGTATCGTGCAATTAGATATTAGGAAATACATCATATGATTATGAATATTAATATTTCTAAAATTAGAACAAAAACATAAATTTGTCTTCAAAGGAGTCATATTTTCATAGCTGTAACAATCACATAGGATGAAAAAAATGTAAAATTCAATCTGTTAAAAACCCAAGTGAAGCAAATGCAGTATTTTTTTTTCCAATTTCATATTTTATGATGATCGAATTAAAGGTGAAGACATGCAATTAGCAAAAATAACACAATGTACCAGAGCACTTAAATTCCATAAATGAGTACTAAATAGGAACAAATGTTGGGAAAAAGTTATTCTGCTGCTGCATACAGCTAATGATGTAACTAAATTATTATGTGATAAAATGTTATTAAAAGTACACTTATTTTAAGACAGGGTAAAAATGATTTTAGAAATCAAAAATACCTCAGAGTACTATGATAGCTGGCAGAGGAGGCCTCCTAGCAACTCTTTGGTTTTAGTTTGCATAGTCTGAAAAGTGAGACTATAAAGAAACAAAACAAAATGAATAAGGATAAAATTTTAAAAACCTTCAAAGGAATCCTGGAGGAATTTTTTATTTGTGAGTAATGTAAGAAGATCCTTTGAATCCAAATGATCAATCTTACAGCAGAGAAATTCTGAATGAAGTAGAACTAGGAGATACAAAATCCAGAATAAAGTTTTTGGTAGAAAAGTATCCTCTAGTTTGATAAAGCATATGTGAGCCAGAGATGGCTTCATTTTCTTTAACATCTGATGGGAAAATTTCTGATCTCTCCACTATATGTGGATGTAAAAGGTGGATCTTAATCTTCTCCATAATACTGTTAAAACCCTTAAAACATGATGAGTGTTCCAGTTCCAGCCAAGTTGAAGTGAAGTTTCCAGATTTATTCTCTTTTCTAAAGCAATTTTAAAATGGACAAAATAAATAAAACTGTGGTTTTTAAAACACTGGACTTCAGGCAATGAGAGACAGCTATAACAGAAAGAGAAAAAAAAAATGGGTACTCCAGTTTACTGATTTGACAGCATTTTCAGGATGTGACACACAAAGAGGTAATCCAAATAGAGCTGGGAGAATCCAGAAGTTGAGCATTTAGGAGAGTCTGAGGAGAAAGGATGCTAGAATTTACAAAACACAATATGGAGAGTAGAAAGCTACACATACACTTAAGAGAATTGCAGAGTTGCACTTGAATATTCAACAGAATACTAAGTAGCATGTTTACACAAGGCTAGGTGGGGAAACACACCAGAAAGAATTAAGAGGAAATCATACTCTGTGCTCACACAGGACTGGGATTAGCCAGTTTCCACCAGCCAGACTGGAACCACATTATTTATGGAGAATTGGATAGATTCCTTAGACTGAGTTAAATCCCTGGTCTTTCCTAACCAACCTTGAAGAAGTTTCTGAAAGGATCAACTGTTTCCAAGTAATCTAATTATATCCTTGAGCAAAGCTCAAGAATATTTACAGAAATATAAACATATCCCTCACATTAAAAAAAAAATCAAAATATCCAGCAATCAAAATTACCAGGTATGCAAGGGAGGTACAAAATATGACTAATAATGAGGAGAAAGATCATTTAAAAGTAATGCAAAATTGGGGTGCCTGGGTGGCTCAGTCATTTAAGGGTCTGACTCTTGATTTTGGATCAGGTCATGATCTCAGAGTCATGAGACTGAGCCCTGCATTGGCCTCCATACTTAGCATGGAGTCTGCTTGTCCCTCTCCCTCTTTTCCTCCCCACACTATCTCTCTCTCTCAAACAAACAAATAAATAGAATCTTAAGACTAATGCAAAATTAATCCAGATTTTAGAATTTATAAACAAGGACATTAAAACAGTCAGTATAACTGAATTCCATATGTTCAGAAGTTGAGACATAGAGATTAAAAAACATGAAGACCCTGATCAAGCTGCTAGAGGTGGAAATATACTGCAAAGAATTTAGGGCAAATTATACACTGCAGAAAACAAAATGATTAGTGAAATTAAATATATAGTCAAATAAACTGTCCAAAATAAAATACTTAGAGAAAAAAGCATTAAAAAAAAATGAAAATAAATCCCCCATAAAATCCATGAGCTGTGGGTCAGCACAAAGCAACCCAATGTCCTTGAAATTAGAGGATAGGAGAGAGACAGTGTGTGATGCATATATTATTTATATAATATATATAAATAATTTATGGTTGTATTCCTATATAAAGTATATATTGTATACAAATGTACATATTGTATAAAGTATGTATAAAATGTATTTTAAATATATGGAAAATATTACCTATGTAGTTTATATATATTATATATGAAGATATGCATGATAAGCACAGAGGAACAAATATGAGAATGATTGATTTCTTGTTGGAACAATGCAAAGGAGAAGAAAGTGGGACAACAATTTAAAGTACTGAGAGAAAAAATTGGTCGTTGTAAATTTTTATACCTAGAACAAATATATTTCAAAAACAAGGACAAAAATAAAGATGTTTCAAACACAGGAAAAACTGAAATAATTTATGTCTATCAGACATACACTGCAAGAAATGTTAAAGGAATTCTTTTTTAAAAAAATTTTTATTGTTAATCACCATACATTACATCATTTGTTTTTGATGTAGTGTTCCATGATTCATTGTTTGTGCATAACACCCAGTGCTCCGTGCACAACGTGCCCTCTTTAATACCCATCACCAGGCTAACCCATCCCCCCACCCCCCTCCCCTCTAGAACCCTCAGTTTGTTTTTCACAGTCCATCATCTCTCATGGTTCATCTCCCCCTCCGATTTCCCCTGCTTCATTTCCCTTCCTGCTATCTTCTTTTTTTTTTTTTTTTTTTCTTAACATATATTGCATTATTTGTTTCAGAGCTAGAGGTCTGTGATTCAAGTCTGACACAATTCACAGCGCTCACCATAGCACATACCCTCCCCAATGTCTATCACCCAGCCACCCCATCCCTCCCACCCCCTACCACTCCAGCAACCCTCAGTTGTTTCCTGAGATTAAGAATTCCTCATATCAGTGAGGTCATATGATACATGTCTTTCTCTGTTTGACTTATTTCGCTCAGCATAACACCCTCCAGTTCCATCCATGTCGTTGCAAATGGCAAGATCTCATTCCTTTTGATGGCTGCATAATATTCCATTGTGTGTGTGTGTGTGTGTGTGTGTGTGTGTGTGTGTCTGTATCACATCTTCTTTATCCATTCATCTGTTGATGGAATCTTGGCTCTTTCCACAGTTTGGCTATTGTGGACATTGCTGCTATAAACATCGGGATGCACGTACCCGTTTGGATCCCTACATTTGTATCTGTGGGGTAAATACCCAGTAGTGCAATTGCTGGATCATAGGGTAGCTCTATTTTCAACTTTTTGAGGAACCTCCGTACTGTTTTCCAGAGTGGCTGCACCAGCTTGCATTCCCATCAACAGTGTAGGAGGGTTCCCCTTTCCCCACGTCCCCGCCAACATCTGTCGTTTCCTGACTTGTTAATTTGAGCCATTCTGACTGGTGTGAGGTGGTATCTCATTGAGGTTTTGATTTGGATTTCCCTGATGCCCAGCGATGTTGAGCATTTTTTCATGTGTCTGTTGGCCATTTGGATGTCGTCTTTGGAAAAATGTCTGTTCATGTCTTCTGCCCGTTTCTTGATTGGATCATTTGTTCTTTGGGTGTTGAGTTTGGTAAGTTCTTTATAGATTTGGATACTAGCCCTTTATCTGATATGTCATTTGCAAATATCTTCTCCCATTCTGTGGGTTGTATTTTGGTTTGTTGACTGTTTCCTTTGCTGTGCAAAAGCTTTTTATCTTGATGAAGTCCCGATAGTTCATTTTTGCCCTTGCTCCCCTTGCCTTTGGCGATGTTTCTAGGAAGAAGTTGCTGCGGCTGAGGTCGAAGAGGTTGCTGCCTGTGTTCTCCTTTAGGATTTGGATGGACTCCTGTCTCACATTGAGGTCTTTCAACCATTTTGAGTCTATTTTTGTGTGTGGTGTAAGGAAAGGGTCCAGTTTCATTCTTCTGCATGTGGCTGTCCAATTTTCCCAGCACCATTTGTTGAAGAGACGGTCTTTTTTCCATTGGACAGTCTTTTGGCTTTGTCGAAGATTAGTTGACCATAGAGTTGAAGGTCTATTTCTGGGCTCTCTATTCTGTTCCATTGATCTATCTGTCTGTTTTTGTGCCAGTACCATACTGTCTTGATGATGACAGCTTTGTAATAGAGCTGGAAGTCCGGAATTGTGATGCTGCCAGCTTTGCTTTTCTTTTTCAACATTCCTCTGACTATTCGGGGTCTTTTCTGATTCCATAGAAATTTTAGGATTATTTGTTCCATTTCTCTGAAAAAAGTTGATGGTATTTTGATGGGGATTGCATTGAATGTGTAGATTGCTCTAGGTAGCATTGACATCTTCACAATATTTGTTCTTCCAATCCATGAGCATGGAACGTTTTTCCATTTCTTTGTGTCTTCCTCAATTTCTTTCATGAGTATTTTATAGTTTTCTGAGTACAGATTGTTTGCCTTTTTGGTTAGATTTATTCCTAGGTATCTTATGGTTTGGGGTGCAATTGTAAATGGGATCGACTCCTTAATTTCTCTTTCTTCTGTCTTGTTGTTGGTGTATAGGAATGCCACTGATTTCTGTGCATTGATTTTATATCCTGCCACTTTACTGAATTCCTGTATGAGTTCTAGCAGTTTTGGGGTGGAGTCTTTTGGGTTTTCCACATAAAGTATCATATCATCTGCAAAGAGTGAGAGTTTGACTTCTTCTTTGCCGATTTGGATGCCTTTGATTTCTTTTTGTTGTCTGATTGCTGTGGCTAGGACTTCTAATACTATGTTGAATAGCAGTGGTGATAGTGGACATCCCTGCCGTGTTCCTGACCTTAGTGGGAAAGTTCTCAGTTTTTCCCCATTGAGAATGATATTCGCTGTGGGTTTTTCATAGATGGCTTTTATGATATTGAGGTATGTCCCCTCTATCCCTATACTCTGAAGAGTTTTGATCAAGAAAGGATGCTGTACTTTGTCAAATGCTTTTTCTGCATCTATTGAGAGGATCATATGATTCTTGTTCTTTCTTTTGTTAATGGATTGTATCACATTGATTGATTTGTGGATGTTGAACCAACCTTGCAGCCCAGGGATAAATCCCACTTGATCGTGGTGAATAATCCTTTTAATGTACTGTTGGATCCTATTGGCTAGTATTTTGGTGAGAATTTTTGCATCCATGTTCATCAGGGATATTGGTCTGTAATTCTCCTTTTTGATGGGGTCTTTGTCTGGTTTTGGGATCAAGGTAATGGTGGCCTCCTAAAACGAGTTTGGAAGTTTTCCTTCCATTTCTATTTTTTGGAACAGTTTCAGAAGAATAGGTATTAATTCTTCTTGAAATGTTTGGTAGAATTCCCCTGGGAAGACATCTGGCCCTGGGCTTTTGTTTGTTGGGAGATTTTTGATGACTGCTTCAATTTCCTTAGTGGTTATAGGTCTGTTCCAGTTTTCTATTTCTTCCTGGTTCAGTTTTGGCAGTTGATACATCTGTAGGAATGCACCCATTTCTTCCAGGTCATCTAATTTGCTGGCATATAGTTAGTCATAATGTGTTCTTATAATTGTTTGTATTTTTTTGGTGTTGGTTGTGATCTCTCCTCTTTCATTCATGATTTTGTTGATTTGGGTCATTTCTCTTTTCTTTTTGATAAGTCTGGCCAGGGGTTTATCAATCTTGTTAATTCTTTCAAAAACCAGCTCCTAGTTTCGTTGATCTCTTCTACTGTTCTTTTGGTTTCTATTTCATTGATTTCTTCTCTGATCTTTTTTATTTCTCTTCTCCTGTTGGGTTTAGGCTTTATTTGCTGTTCTTTCTCCAGCTCCTTTAGGTGTAGGGTTAGGTTGTGTATTTGAGACCTTTCTTGTTTCTTGAGAAAGGCTTGTATTGCTATATACTTTCCTCTTAGGACTGACTGCCTTTGCTGCATCCCAAAGATTTTGAACAGTTGTGTTTTCATTTTCATTGGTTTCCATGAATTTTTTCTTTTAATTCTTCTTTAATTTCCTGGTTGACCCATTCATTCTTTAGTAGGATGCTCTTTAGCCTCCATGTATTTGAGTTCTTTCCGACTTTCCTCTTGTGATGAGTTCTAGTTTCAAAGCATTGTGGTCTAAAAATATGCAGGGAATAATCCCAGTCTTTTGGTACCAGTTGAGACCTGATTTGTGACCTAGGATGTGATCCATTCTGGAGAATGTTCCATGGGCACTAGAGAAGAATGTGTATTCTGTTGCTTTGGGATGGAATGTTCTGAATATGTCTGTGAAGTCCATTTAGTCCAGTGTGTCATTTGAAGTCTTTATTTCCTTGTTGATCTTTTGCTTATACGATCTGTCCATTTCAGTGAGGGGGGTGTTAAAGTCCCCCACTATTATTGTATTGTTGTCAATGTGTTTCTTTGCTTTTGTTATTAATTGCCGTATATAATTGGCTGCTCCCATGTTAGGGGCATAGATCTTTACAATTGTTAGATCTTCTTGTTGGATAGACCCTTTAAGTAGGATATAGGGTCCTTCCTCATCTCTTATTACAGTCTTTGGTTTAAAATCTAATTTGTCTGATATAAGGATTGCCACCCCAGCTTTCTTTTGGTGTCCATTAGCATGGTAAATGGTTTTCCACCCCCTCACTTTCAATCTGGGGGTGTCTTTGGGTCTAAAATGAGTCTCTTGCAGACAGCATATCAATGGGTCTTGTTTTTTAATCTAATCTGATAGCCTGTGTCTTTTGATTGGGGCATTTAGCCCATTTACATTCAGGGTAATTATTGAAAGATATGAATTTAGTGCCATTGTATTGCCTCTAAGGTGACTGTTACTGTATATTGTCTGCGTTCCTTTCTGGTCTATGTTGCTTTTAGACTCTCTCTTTGCTTAGAGGACCCCTTTCAATATTTCTTGTAGGGCTGGTTTGGTGTTTGCAAATTCCTTTAGTTTTTGTTTGTCCTGGAAGCTTTTTATCACTCCTTCTGTTTACAATGACAGCCTAGCAGGATATAGTATTCTTCGCTGCATATTTTTCTCGTTTAGTGCTCTGAATATATCCTGCCAGTCCTTTCTGGCCTGCCAGGTCTCTGTGGATAGGTCTGTTGCCAATCTAATGTTTCTCCCATTGTAGGTTACAGATGTCTTGTCCTGAGCTGCTCTCAGGATTTTCTCTTTGTCTCTCATAAGTTTAACTATTAGATGTCGGGGTGTTGACCCATTTTTACTGACTTTGAATGGGGTTCTCTGTGCCTCCTGGATTTTTATGCCTGTTTCCTTCCCCAAATTAGGGAAGTTCTCTGCTATAATTTGCTCCAATATACCTTTTGCCCCTCTCTTTCTTCTTCTTCTGGGATCCCAATTATTCTAATGTTTCGTCTTATGGTATCGCTTATCTGTCTGCCCACATGATCCAGTAGTTGTTTATCTCTCTTTATCTCAGCTTCTTTATTTTCCATCATTTGGTCTTCTATATCACTGATTCTCTCTTCTGCCTCATTTATCCTAGAAGTTAGCGCCCCTATTTTTTATTGCACCTCATTAATAGCCTTTTTCATTTTGACTTGGTTAGATTTTAGTTCTTTTATTTCTCCAGAGAGGGTTTCTCTAATAACTTTCATGCTTTTTTCAAGACCAGCTAGTATCTTTAAAATCATGATTCTGAACTCTAGGTCTGACATCGTACTAATGTCTGTATTGAGTAGGTCCCTGGCAGTCGGTACTACCTCTTGTTCTTTTTGTTGAGGTGATTTTTTCCATCTTGTCATTTTGTCCAGAGGAGAATAGATGAATGAGAGAACAAAATGCTAACAGAGTAACAATGTCCCCAGAAAATATACTCTAAACAAATCAGAAAAGGCCTGAAACTGGGGGAAAAGAAAGGGAAAGAAAGAAAAAGATAAAAACAAAAACAGAACAAAACAAAACAAAACAAACAATATGATCAAATATGATCAGGCTGGTGCATAGATCAGTGCCACACACTTGATTTTGGGTGTATTATGGTCTGTTAGAAGAAAGTGCCTCCCAAAATTTTAAAGAAGGAAAACCTTATATATGTACAAAAATAAGGGTCGATACGATGAAGGGATGAAATATGACTGTAGAGATGAAAATTATAAAAAATTTTATAAAAGGAATTGATAAGTGGTTTGAAAAAAGAAAGAAGAGGATTAAAAAAAAAGGGGGGAGAGAATGTGATCAGGCAGGAGACTAGAACAAAGCCATACACTAGAGATTTAGGGTATATTTTGATCTGTTAGAAGAAACTGTATCTCAAAATTTTAAAGAGAGAACAACTTATATATATATGCCAAAAATAAGGGTAACTACTATAAAGGGATAGAATATGACTCTAAAAATGAAAAATAAAAATGTTTTTTAAAAAAGAGATTGTTAAGATGTTGGTTGAAAAAGGGAAAAAGAAAAATACAAAAAAAAAAAAAAGACAGTTAAAAAAAAAATGAACTTTGAAAGACTAGAGAATCATGGTAAAAAAGCCATGGATTCTATGTGCAGTATTCCCCTAGCGCTGGAATTCTGCCGTTCTCATTGATCGGTAAACTTGGTCTTGGCTGGCTGTTCTCGCTGATCTTCTGGGGGAGGGGCCTGTTGCTGTGGTTCCCAAATGTCTTTGCGGGAGGTGGAATTGCCCCACCCTTGCCCGTTGGGGCTAAGTAATCTGCTCAGGTTTGCTCTTGGAGCTTTTGTTCCCTGCAAGCCTTCGGTAGAGCTTTGGAGGAGGAGAGTGAAAATGGCGGCCTCCCCATCTCTGCCCGGAGGAGCCGAGAACTCAGGACCCCACTCCTCAGTGCACCCCCAGAGAAAAGCAGTCAGTCACTCCCATCTCCCCAGTCTCCGGCCGCACTCCGTGCTCACTGGGCCTGTGACTGCGCATTTCTGTCTCTGGCACACGACCCCGTGTGGAGTCTCCAAACCCAGCAGATCCCTGCGGTGCGCTTCCGCACCGCTCCTCCTGGGGGAGGAAGGGGAGTCTTTCCAGATCTGCCGCTTGTTGGGTCCCTGCTGGAGGAGCAGTGGCCCGACTGTGCCGTGGATCACAGTGTATGGCAACCCCGAGTTGAGAGCCGCTCCTCAGCTCCGTCTCTGCAGCTGGCTTCCCTGCTCCGATACCTGGGAGCTCTGCCACACTCAGGCACCCCCAGTCATTCTGTGACCCCGAGGGTCCTGAGACCACACTGTCCCAGCAAGGGTTCCACCCCCCACTTAGCCACTGGAGCGACGTCCCTCAGCAGAGCCGACTTCTAAAAGTTCCGATTTTGTGCTCTGCTGCTCTATCACTTGCCAGTAGTGTTTGAGGGAGGCCCCCTCCCCCGCCATCTATCCTCCCGAATATTGCCTGGGATTCACTTCCCCACACATCCTACCTTCCAGAAAGTGGTCACTTTTCTGTTCAGAGAGTTGCTATTCTTTTCTTCTATCTCCTGTTGAGTTCGTAGGTGTTCAGAATGGTTTGATCCTTATCCAGCTGAATTCCTGGGACTAGACGAAATCCAGGTCTCCTACTCCTCCACCATCTTGCTCCTAAAGGAAGTCTTTTAAGCAGAAGGAAAATAATAGTGGATTGTAATCTGTTTATACACAAAATTAAGGGTTCTGACAATGGTTACTCTGTAGGTAAATATATAACATTACATATAATACTACTTCTTATCTTTAAATATCTTTACAACTGTGTAAGTATGAATGAAAAATCACAATGTATTATGAAGTTTATAACATGTGCAAATATAAAACATACAGCAGTAGAAACACAGAGATCTGGGCTAGAGAAATGGAAGTATACCATTATAAAGTTCTTAAATTATATGTGGAGTGGTATAATAACTTGAAGACAGATTGTTCTAAGTTAAAAATGTAAACTATAAATACTAAAACTACCACTAAAACTCAAAACAAAGTTATACATAATAAACCAGCAAAGGAAATAAAATGGAATTTAAAACATTGTAAATTTAAAGGAAGGTTAAAGAGAAAAAGGTAACAAATGTTTGAAATTATTAATTGGATAAAAAAACTGCCTACAGAAGACACTCTATGTAGATACAAATAGGATAAAAATAGATTAAAAAGATATACCATTTAAACAGTAGTCAAAAGAAAGTTAGAAGAACTATGTTAATATCAAATAGATTAATTAGGAGAGAGTATTGCCAGGGATAAAGATATTTAAATAGAAACAGGGAAACAATAGAGAAATATCAATGAAACTAAAAGTTCACTTTTTTTTAAAGATTGATTGATTGATTGATTTGGCAGAGAGAGCAGGAACATAAACAGGGGGAGTGGGAGAGGGAGAAGCAGGCTTCCCACTGAGCAGGGAGCCTGATGTGGGGCTAGATGCAGAGCTTGATCCCAGGACCCTGGGATCATGACCTGAGCTGAAGGCAGATGCTTTTTTTTTTTTTAATTTAATTTAATTTAATTTTATCTTTTAAAGATTTTATTATTTTTTATTTTTTTTAAAGATTTTATTTATTTATTTGCGAGAGAGAGAATGAGAGACAGAGAGCACGAGAGGGAGGAGGGTCAGAGGGAGAAGCAGACTCCCCGCTGAGCAGGGAGCCCGACGCGGGACTCGATCCAGGGACTCCAGGATCATGACCTGAGCCGAAGGCAGTCGCTTAACCGACTGAGCCACCCAGGCGCCCAATTTTATCTTTTAAAGATTTTATTTATTTATTCATAAGAGACAGAGAGAGAGAGAGAGGCAGAGGGAGAAGCAGGCTCCCCTCTGAGCAGGGAGCCCGATGTGGGACTCGATCCCAGGACCCTGGTATCATGACCTGAGCCGAAGGCAGACGCTTAACCATCTGAGCCACCTAGACACCCTCCCGAAGGCAGATGCTTAACGACTGAGCCACCCAGGTGTCCCTAAAAGTTCATTCTTTGAGGTCAGTAAAACTCTAGCAAATGATTAGGCTAAGAGAGAACCAAAAAAAAAAAAAAAAAGACATTACCAACGCAAAAAATAAAAGGTGATAGTATTACAGATTCTACAAAGATTAAAGGGTAAACAAAGGAGTATCTTGAACAAATTTATGCCAAAATGTGTTTGCTTACATGAAATAGCACAACTACCAGAGCTCATAGTTGTTCCACATACTTGCCAACACTTGTTATGCCAGGCTTTTTAATTTTAAACTTTGTCAGAGGTTTGGTTGCAATGATGTAGAACAATTGGAACTCTCATGCTGGTGAGAAGGTAAAATGGCATAGTTACTTTAGAAAAGATTTTGACAGTTTCTTAAAATGTTAAACATAACTTTCCGTATAACCCAGCTATTTTTCTTTTATGTACTTATCAAAGAATAATGAAACCCCATGTCCCTGCAAAGATTTGAAAACAAATTAATAGTGGCTTTATGTACAATAGCCCAAACTGGAAAGGACCCAAAGGCCTATAACAGATGGAGGGGTAAACAAGTTCTGGTATACCCATACGGTGTAGTATTACATAGCAAAACACAAAGCAAAAGCAACCTATCTATACAAGCAATAACATAAATGAATCTCAAAATAGTTTTTGTGGAATGAAGTTAGACAAAGAATAGTATATGCTGTGTGATTCCACTTTTTTCCATTTAGATAGATTTCTAGAACTTGCAAACTAATCTATAGTGACAGATCAGTGGTTGCCTGGGTAGTGGCATGAGGATTATTACATAGGGACGCTAAGAAACTTTTGTGGGTAGTAGACATTCATATCTTGATTTCAGGGGTGGTTGTATAGGATTTACATGTGTCAAATCTTAGCAAAATGTAAACTTTAAATATTCGTACTTTGTTTATATAGCTTTTAAAAAAGTTGTTAAACTAGTACAGCTCTTGGGGAGGTTGTAGAGAAAGGGGAACCCTCTTACACTGCTGGTGGGAATGCAAGCTGGTGCAGCCACTTTGGAAAACACTGTGGAGGTTCCTCAACAAATTAAAAATAATGCTACCCTATGACCCAGCAATTGCACTCCTGGGTATTTACCCCAAAGACACAGATGTAGTGAAAAGAAGGGCCATATGCACCCCAATGTTCATAGCAGCAATGTCCGCAATAGCCCAACTGTGGAAAGAGCCGAGATGCCCTTCAACAGATGAATGGATAAAGAAGATGTGGTCCATATATACAATGGAATATTACTCAGCCATCAGAAAGGATGAATACCCAACTTTTACATCAACATGGATGGGACTGGAGGGGATTATGCTAAGTGAAATAAGTCAAGCAGAGAAAGTCAATTATCATATGGTTTCACCTATTTGTGGAACATAAGGAATAGCATGGAGAACATTAGGAGAAGGAAGGGAAAAATGAAGGGGGGAGGAATCGGAGGGGGAGATAAACCATAAGAAACTATGGACTCCGAGAAACAAACTGAGGGTTTTAGAGGGAATGGGGGTGAGGGGATGGGTTAGCCCAGTGATGGGTATTAAGGAGGGCACGTATTGCATGGAGCCCTGGGTGTTACATGAAAACAATGAATCATGGAACACTACATCAAAAACTAATGATGTAATATATGGTGACCAACATAACATAATAAAAATAAAAGTAAAAAAAAACTAGTACAGCTCCAGTTTCTAGAGACAGCAGGTGTTTGCAGTTCTACAATTTCCAGATTTATAAGGTAGGATATGGATATTATTTTTCTTACTTGAATTTGGTACAGGTCAGTCTCTCCAAAAT
This sequence comes from Neomonachus schauinslandi, assembly GCF_002201575.2. NCBI lineage: Eukaryota > Metazoa > Chordata > Mammalia > Carnivora > Phocidae > Neomonachus > Neomonachus schauinslandi. Next base: position 50,411,994 of record NC_058405.1, on the reverse strand, counting down.
CTGGATCATTTCACAAACTTAGTCTTTATTAAAATGAAATAAGTTAGGAATTATAGGTTTAAGAGTGAAAATTTTTAATTCATTAATAAAATACAGCATTTTATACATTGATTTCAATTTTTTCTTATCACAGTTCTTTTTTTTTTTTTTTTAGATTTTTATTTATTCACTTGAGACAGAGAGAATGAGAGTCAGAGAGCATGAGAGGGAGGAGGGTCGGAGGGAGAAGCAGACCCCCCGCCGAGCAGGGAGCCCGATGCGGGACTCGATCCCGGGTCTCCAGGATCATGACCTGAGCCGAAGGCAGTTGCCTAACCAACTGAGCCACCCAGGTGCCCCTCTTATCACAGTTCTTAAAAACTTTTGTTTAGTCTTTATTTCCTCTGTTACCACCAGTTAATTGGCATGCTTGCAACTAATGCGTGACTATGGGTAGAAATTTGCCTGCATAACGATATTCCATTACCCCCACATTTTAATTAGATGCTTCACTTTGGAATATATATTTTTTAAAAATCCCATGTTACCAGAATTATAGTTTTTGAATAGATATAGATCTAATTAATTAGTGTGGTTTGTTTTATCCATAGTGCGTTGTTATGAATGTTTAATGATATACTTGATTTTTCTTTGCCTATAATAAACCATCATCTCATACTTTGCATTTTTACTTTTTTTTTTTTGGTTAAAATGATCTTTGATTAAATTTTTATAATAAATTATATCCACAATATGTGTGTTCTTATTTTTTTGTGGTAGCTGTGCATTCAGAAAGATGACTGGTTTCGGTTTTTCTTCATGTCTAACATGACCTTAACATGCTGTTTAGAGCAAAGGAAATTAGAGAGACAATACCCTATTTTCAAGAGTTTTCTAGTTGGCATTCTAGATTTCTCTGTGGTGATTCTTAAAATTGATTAGAATTTGGGAATTCTGGCTGCCGTGATCCCAATATTTGTATTTGTGCAGGCCACTGCATGGAATATCCATTGTGCTTGAACTGTCTTCTGGTAGAGATCAGAGAAGAGGACTGCGCTAGCTGACTCGCTAACTGTGCTTTGGGAAGGAGGGACAATAGAAGTATCTTTTGTTGACCAATATTGCAACAAATTCAGCAGTATTTCTTTTTTTTTTTTCCAGTAATATTTGAGATCTGGCTTTTAAAACATTGGCTATCAGACTGTTGGTCAGAACACAACTCCTTTTATGAAAATACTTGGGAGATTAGTCTTGAATGATATTTTGACTTCTTGTGTTCCAAGAACTGTTGTTCTGAAATCTCATTAGCAAGCTTGGAAGGATTGAGGGGAGACATGGTAGGCTGCTGAATTGTAATGTGTGTTAAAGTGTATCAACTAAGTCATGTTGCTGCAAGTCATAAGCCTCTAACCTAGCCTTTCTAATCTCTTTCTCCTTTTCTGTGTCCTTTCCCTATTGATGTCACTGAATCCTGGGAGACCACCAAAACTTGATTTTAAAAAGGGATTTGAATTTCTAAGTATTGCTTAAATCCATTTTCTCTTCTCTAACCCCTCAGTCTCAGCGCAGACCTTCATATTTTCTTCCTATAATTTTGCCATCATCATTTAACTAGTCTTACTTAGGGCTTGCCATCTTTAATTTATCATACCTGTTTCTAAAATGACAACGTTACCTTCTTGATTCCCTGCTTAAAAGTCTTCCATGATTTCCAGTACCTTTGCACCCCAGCCCCCTCTTACATTCTTCCACCATTGTCTTCAGCTACTTTAATAGTCTTCTAACTGATCAGTATCAGCTCTGACCTCATTCCAGACCTTATGCCTTAGTGAAGCTTGTGTAATATTTTGCAATCTGATCATGTCAGTGCTACCTTAAAACCTATTCATGCTCTTAAGATGAACACAGAGTTCCATGGTGTGACCTCTGGGTCAGGACTGTTCTGGCACCTGCCTGGGTACCTACCCTCATCTCATGCCACATAGCTCTTGCTCTGTCTTGTCTTCTTTCCTTCTCTTCTCTCTCTTGAATATAGTTGACACACAATGTTGCATTAGTTTCAGGTATACAACATAGCAATTCAACAACTCTGTTATCTGTGCTCACCACAAGTGTAGCTGCTATCTGTCATTATACATTATTATTACAATATCATCGACTATATTGCCTATGCTGTACCTTATATCTTTGTGACTTATTCATTCCATAACTGGAAGCCTGTATCTCCTACTTTCCTTTACCCATTATGCTCATCCCCCACCCCTTCCCTCTGGCAACCATCATTTAGTTCTATTTATAGGTCTGATTCTGCTTTTAGAATAGGTCAGATGGAGAGAAACAAATACCATGTGATTTCACTTAAATGTGAAATCTTAAAAAAAATGAATAAGCAAACAAAAAGGTATTTCTTTGTGTGAGATGTTGAGTCTTCAAAAAGGAACAAATGTAAAGTTTTATAATGATTATCGAACTTAGATATACTTTTTGTTAGGTAGAGAACAATGCTGTTCTATTTTTATAGAGCATTCTGTAATCCTTTTGACCTTTCTTGGGAGAGGGAGATCAGTAATTGTCAAAATTACATTTATCATCTGAGTAAAATGATATGGAAGAGACATCTCGAATACTTACAGTACAAGGAAAATACTCAATGACAAAAAGTAAGGATTACACTCAGCATATAACCTTATTTTACTCATAAATAAACCTCATTTTATTCATAATATATGCCATTGAATAGTTAAGGTGTGTGTGAGTTGTAGATACCAGCTAAGATTCTGTGGTGGTTTTATGATCATAGCTACCAGAGCAAGAAACCACACTTACTTATTCACACAAAGGCATAGACACGGAGAGTCACAGAGCTTACAAGTTTCATCCTCACTTGTGCCAGAAGACATAACTAGATTTTCAAGATTTTCTGCCAGTAAGTGTAGCAGCTTCCACATCCATATTTTGAAAAGGAACATAAGAAGATGTCATCTGAAATTATAGACAATCTGCTAGAGAGATAACATATAACCTATGGATCCAGAAAACACAGATTCTATTTTACTGTATCAACCAAATGTGGTTGATTATCATAAAGGCAGACTCTCTGGTCAAAAGACTGAGACTAAAATTCATTTTGTACTTCAAAAGCCCAGGCAATTTGTAATTGTTTCATTTTTTAGACAGCCACAGCTTGCTGGTTTGAAGACAGTTCAAGGAACTTCAGGAATTCAGAAACAGACAGTATGTACTTTTGCTCAAGATATGAGAGCACAGTGTATCCTATTTATTTTAGTAACTATGTTGAAATATTTTTGAGTTCTGGAACTGGGTCATTTGCACATAAATACTCTTCATGTATAAATAATAACTGTCATATAATTTCTTTTGTACTATCTTAAAGTGACATCCCTAAAAATAGAGTATCATTCCTTTCTGTTTTGCTATTTCTACATGCAGACCAAAACGCCGGCCTCCATTCCTCTACATAATCTAAATTCTACCTTCAGATCAGAAGTCTGTATTCTTGGATGATATTTATCTTAGGCCCTTGTAGAATTGCTATTGGCAGTGTGTTTGGTAATGTCGTATTTCCAGCTTTTATCTGGGAACACTACAGGAAAATACATTGTTCCTACATTTGTTGCAGAAATATTATTGAGGCCATTGTTTACTTTATGATATCACACTGTACTCTGACATAAAATTCCACCAGAGAAGATTCTTGAGTCAGTTGCTAAAATGAATGTTGCTGCTGCTTACCATCTCAAATGTTTAACATTTTTTTTGGAAAATCAAATATGCAGATTATTACTTCTCATATGCTCTGTTGGTAATACATTTTTTTAGTTTCTTGTTAAAATATTGGCATTTATAGCTAATTTATTTGTACCTTCAGCTTAATTTCCAACTTTTATTTATAGCTTGTTAGATTTTGACATAGTGGAGAAGATCTAGTTATGTGCCACTTTGTAAGAAGTCATTACTGATTCTTGAGTACTAAGTTTTATGGAAAACTGAATCCAGAGAAACTTAAGGGTTGTGATTTTTAGGATGGGTCACCTACAGAACAGGGACATGTTTTGACCACTGTTTCTTTAAAAATTCTTACTGCCTTTTTTTTTCCCCTCCATCATCTTAATTATCTGAAGTTGTTTTTAAATAAGCTAGTGGCTATACCAAGAGGTATTGAGTCAGGTAATCTTTTCTACAAAGGTAAAAATTGCTTGTTGATCTGTTTCAACAAATAATCGGGCCTCTTAGCTAATTTTTTATTTCATATTAAAAGTACTTTATTAAGGTGTGATTTATGATTTATATGTAGTTAAATGCTGAAATCTTAAATATACAAGATGGATTTTGACATATGTTTACACCTGTATCAAAACTGCTGTATCTCCCTATCTTTTCAATACCCTCTCCCAGAGGTGACCATTATTTTGACAGCTATCACAATAATTTTAATTCTACCTGTTCTTGAACTTGATGTACACAGAACCATGCAGAAGGTATTCTTTTGTGTTTGGCTTCTTTCACTCAACACATTGTTGCACTATCTGTATCCTATTCCATTTTATTTATGAGTAGTAAATTTTACATGTAAATTTATTTAATCTATTAATGGACATTAGCTTTGTTTACAATTTGGCAATATTATGAGTAAACCTGGGAATATCCTGTACAGGCTTTTGTGTGGACATACACATTTATTTCTATTGAATATATATTCCGAGGAGTGGGTTACCAGATAGGCGTGTGTCAAACTTTATTAGAAATTTGTAACTATGTGAAGTGATAGATGTCAACGAAACTTACTTTTTCGTTGCAGTATGTACCTATATCAAATCATTATACTGTACACCTTAAACTCATACAAAGTTATATGTCGATTACATCTCAGTAAGACTGGAAAAAAAATCTAGGTGGCTGTACCGTTTTTATACCCATATAACAATATATGAAAGTTTTAGTTGTTTCACATTTCACCAACATTTGATATTAATTTTTTTAAATTTTAGGTATTTTGGTGTATGTATATTTTATCATGATTTAAATTTTGCATTTCTCTGATAACTAATATTCTTTTCATATGCGTGCTAGCCACATGGATATCTTCTTTTGTGAAATGTTTCTTCAGTTCTTTTGCCCAGTGTATTGGATTTCTTGCCTTTTCATTACTGATTTGCAGAATTTAAAATTTTTTTCTTAAATATATTCTAGGGAAGAGTTCTTTGCCGTGTGTGTGTGTGTGTGTGTGTGTGTGTGAATGAATGTGTATGTATGTTATATATATATTACATACATTTATGTATATATGTATGTTTTTGTCCTATGTATGTATGCATACATATGACTGTGAATGTGTGTTATGTATGTTATATATATGTTTGTGCATATGTATTGTGTATTGTGTTGTGCTTATGTGTGTTGTGTTTATATGCACATTCCCCATAGGTCCATAAATGGTAAATTCCAGGCAGTTTATATATCCCCGTGTTGTGCTCTCTCCTCAGCAGGGAGCCTTCCTCTCCCTCTCTCTGCCACTCCTCCTGCTTGTGCTCTCTCTCTCTCTCTCTGTGTCAGGTAAATAAATAAAGTCTTAAAAAAAATTTCATTATTTTTATTACTCAATATTATTGCATTGTATGGATATACCACCCATTTTTGAAATCCATTTACCAGTTGGTTAATATTTGGGTTATTTCTACTTTTTGGCTGTTATAAGTGCTACTATGAAAATTTGTGTGAAAATTTTTGGATGGATATATGCTTTCATTTATCTAGTTAGATATATAAAGGTGGAACTGGTAGATCATAAAATGTTTATGTTTAAAATTTTAAGACCCTCTGAACTATTTTCAAAGTGAAAATACATCTTATACCAATGGTATATCAAGATTGTTGTTTTTTCCATGTTATTTTGCCTTAATTTTGAAGGATGTTTTGATGGATTTAGAATTCAGGGTTAGGATTTTTTCCCTTTCAGCACTGAAAAAGTTGTTCCATTATTTTCTATCTTCCATTTTTCTTATGACAAATCAGCTGTTTTGTTTTCCTGCATGTAATGTGTATTAATTTTCTTTGGGTACTTATGAGCTTTTCTGTTTATTTTGTTATTCATTGTTTTACTCTGATGTAGCTGGATGTAATGTTCTTGAAAATTTTAACCTGTTTGAGATTGGCTGAACTTCTTGAATATGTAGATTGATTTCATTTATTAACTTTGGAATTTTCTCAGTCCTAAGCTCTTCAAATATTTCTTCTAAGTAAGTTTCACTCTCTTCTCCTTCTGGGACTACAATTATACACGTGCCAGATCATTTGTAATGTCACTCTGACATTGTATCCTATATATATGTGCATTTTTTTTTCTCTTTGTTCTTCAATTTGAATAACTTCTGTTGATCTGAGTAAATGGATTCTTTTGTTTCATCTTGTATGCTGTTCAACCATCCAATATATTCAGCATTTCAGATATATTCTTTATCAAAGTGAGAATTTCAGTTTGTATTCTTTTAGTTTACATTTCTCTTCTGAAATACTCCACATTTTACCCAATTTCTCTGTCTTTTCCTCCACTTTATTTTTCATATATTTCTAGTAGTTGTTGCATTAAGTCAGAGGTTTATGGTAACTGTGAACCCAAGGAAAAGTACCATAATTTTCTAGCCAGTGTCATTGTAGACAGAGTTATTGTAATCTAGGAATCAAGAAATTTGGTGAATCCATTGAAGTATTTTTGAGTATAAGCACAGAAAATCCAAGTCAGACTATATGTAGCATATGGAATTTATTGGCTTTTTTAAAAAGTCCCCAAATATGCAAGTATCAAGGAAGGTTTGATCAATTTGTGCAGACACTAATGTTCTACCTTCTCTTTTTCTATTTCTTTGCTCTTCTTCTGTGGTGTTGGTTTTCTTGGCAGACTGTCCCTCGTTTGACAGATGGCTGCCAGAACATTTGTAGCTTTCTCATTTACATGTAGAAATTTAATTAGTTTCAATTGCTGTTTAACAAATTGCCACAGACTTAATAGGTTAAATAATGCAAATTTACTATCTCACATTTTCTATAGGCCAGATGTCCAGTGTGGTATGTCTGGGTTCTCTGCTCTGGGATTTACAAGGTTGAAATTGAGATTTTAGCCAGACTGACTTCTCATCTGGAGACTCTAGGGGAAAGTTGGTGTCCAGACACTTGTTGGAAGAATTCAGTTCCATGTGGTAGTATGGCTTGAGGTTGCCTTTTCCTTGCTAGATGTCAACTAGTCTCATCCTTTTAGAGTCTCCCCACATTTATTACTACATCACCCCCTGGATCTTCAGCCCAGCAACAACATGGCAAATCCTTTTCCGGTTTCTCTGATTTCCTTTACTCCTACTAGCCTGAGAAATCTTTTTGCTTTTAAAAGACTTACATGATTAAGCTAGGTCCATCTAGATCATCTCCCTACCTTAAAGTGTATCTGATTAATAATTGCATTAATTACATTGCTGCATACTGTTTTGTCATGTCATGGAATCCTGGCAGTAACACTAGAGGATAGAGATTGTGGGAACCATCTTATAGTTACACTAGTACAGAGAGTTTATTTCTTTTGGAGCTCAGTGTGTTCAATACTGAAGCAATCATTGTTGCCAGAAAAATGGTATAGAGTGATTTTCTTTGGCCAGTTATAGCGCATCTCCATATGTTTGGGAAAGTGAGAGTCCTGTTAAGCTGGGGGAATAGACACTGAGAATGCAACCAATAAATATTGACTGTGCTGGACTTCTGGTCCTGGCACTGCCACTTATCAACCATGTGAGTTTGGGCAGAAAATTCTGATTGTTTTCTTGTCTGTGAAATAGTGATGATAATCCAAATGTAGTAGGCATTGTAAGTGCTCTGATAAACTCCCCTTATATCTCTTTTACCATCCTCGTGTGGACATTTCCCAGGTTACGTGTGTTTGCTTCTAAAAGCTGTAGCTATCACTCTCTTCATTACACTGACTTTGCGCTACTGTTTTCCCCACAAGGCCAGAGAGGAGCTGCACATCCCCAGTGTTCTTAGTGTGAAGAGAGAATCTTTCATCACTTTCTATATCCAAGTGGATAATGGACATAAATTCAGATGCTTTAAAATAAAAAAAAATCATTTCATTTTGCAGATATTCTTCTTAAAAATAATTTCCAGACAGAATTTTAATTTGCAACTCATTCGTCTTGGAGGGTATACCAGGAAGATAGATGGTTTTCATTAGAAACACAGTGTGGACTCTCTTGAAACACAGACCCACATTTTTTTTTAAGATTGTGGTTGTTTATTGATGATACTAGCCTTAAGAAACTTTCAAAGTAACATTGATGATGCTTTGTCTAATCAGTTGCCTGATTATGTATTTCCTGTTGTAGACCCAGGACGAATTTCTAAGGAAAAAAAAAAAATGTAAAAACTTCACCAGGTGTACTCCTCTAAAATGGTTGGGTGGGCATCCATTCAGGCATAAATCTTCATTAGACTCCTTATTTTATATTTACTCTTCTCGGTTGTTTGGCAGTGTATATGAATGTGCTTTGATCAGAAGAACAGAAGTTCTCTTCTCTAGATTCTTGCCAGATAATACAATCTTGAAATTCCTGCTGTCAGGTTGTTATTAAATGCCCATTGTGAGATATCATATTTATGGAAAATTTCCTGAAGGCCATGCAACATATGCTCTTCTGGCTGTCCTGAATGTTACCTTTGGATAAAGTCCAACCATCAGCGGTCTATTTTACTGTGTTGGACAGTATTATTTTGACCCCTCTTAGGGTTACTCTTGCTGAATTATGCTTTAGTGCTTGGCCATTGACCTACATTGAGAGACTTTATTTGAAATAGCTATGTGATATGCATTGTTATGGGAAGTGTAAGGAAGCATAGGGAACATTGAGTTCTTTATTACAGAGAGTCCCCTTTATATGAAAACAAAGAAGAAATTTTCCTCAGGTTTATCAATCAAAACAGCTCTCCTTCTACTGAAAAACTGATTTGATTTCTTATGGCCCCTGTGAATCTGTTAACAGATCATCCTTTTGTCACTAGGAATGATATTTGTGGACCCTCACCCCCCCTCTGTTGTAATAAAGTGTAGAATGCTTTCTTAGTGTGCTTATCCAACCCAAGGTGTGATTATTTCCCCTTTGTAATGATTCTCTTGACTATATATTTCATCCTTTGTACTGAAACATTTTTGTAAGCTGCTTCAAATCCTTTGTGAAGTGAGAAAGGGGATTTCAAGAACAAGTCAAATACTGCTGCTTTATTTGCCTTCTCTTGACTTTCTGTTTCTTTTTAAAAGTTGGTAATTACCTAGTATATATGTTGTGTATATTCACCATTTAAAACCTGTCATTCTTTCATTAAATAGCTCAGATATTTTTATATGGCTCCTATGCCAAGCTCAGTATGGGAAAAAGATAAAAAATATAATTCCTGCTTGAAAAAAACAACAACAACATAAATTTCAATGGTAGATGAAAATAAACTAACAAAGGATAATGTGAGGCTATGAGACCAGAAAGGAGGGATACCTAACTCAGACCTGTGTTTAGTCAGACAGGTCTTCACAAAATCTCTTTGAGTTGAGATTTGAAGGATTTCTTGTAGGCAGGCCAAAAGGGATAGGAGTGGTATGAGGGGGAGAGAGTTACTGTCAGAGGGAGCAGCCTATGGAGATTCACCAAGACACGAGAGATGGCATGTGACCATTTCAGAAAGGCTTGAGAACAAGCTACAGGAGCACTGACAGTAAATGAGACTGGGTCACAGAAAGCCTTGTGGTCAAACCAAGGACTCACATTTTTTTTTTTTTTTTCCCTGAAGCATCAGGGAACCACCAAAGGATCTCATGGAAAGAGATGAAGTCAAACAGATGAATTTCTTGTATCTTTCCCAACAGTTGGCATTGTGACTTGAAAATATTAGGTATTCGATGAATTAATAAATTGGGTACTCCAAGAAGTGTAATTGCATATTTCACTCATAATCTTCTCAACGTTGTTTCCTTCATAAGCTTTCCCATTCATGAACTTTGTTAGAAAAGGAAGACTGTTCTTCCTCTCCATTTTGTTATTTTCCCCTTTCTGCTCATTTTTGTAGGTGATTCATGATGAAGGTGAGCTCTAGAATCAAGTAACCAGAGGTTGTATCTTGGTTCCACCACTGATAAGGTGCACAGCCTGGGACAAACAACATATCCTCTTTGGGCCTTCCTCATAAGCTAGTTTGGGGATTTAATGAGATAAATGTGTGTTGAGGTATGTGAACCGTGTGTGGCCTTCAGTGAGTTTACAGAGTTAGTGCTATAGCAGGGTTATTCTATTTCATTTCACTAGTTTTGGATGCATTATTCTTTTCTTTATTGATGTGTTTGCTTTGGCAATGTGCAGTCTCTTCTATATAATGTCTGTAGTAAAGAAACTGTTTCATCCCACAAGCTTCTGAAGAATATATGTAGTCAGTGAAATTTTTAGCCTACCTGGGCTTTATTTCCCTGACATGAAGACAGCTTTTGTCTCAGTATCTCTATTTTTTGCTCTGATTCTAAAACTTTCACATTATGGTTTTTCATTTTCATTCTAAGAATCTGAATCATTGCAAATATTTCCCAATTTTTATTTCTACTAGGTGCATTGTAAATATTCTCTTAAAGTAAGCTTCACATGAAGACAGTTGCTAATCTTTCTTTTTAAAGGGAGTCACACAGCTACCCTCTTCCTGTCAGAAAAAAAAAATATATATATATACACACACACATATGTTTGTATTTACATTAAATATAAAATGCACTTATATTTTATGTAATATGTACTTCTTTTAATCTTGATTTTCTTTAGTTTGAAAAACCTAGGGAGCACCAAGATTAGACAGTATTTTCAAAAAACATTAATTTATACTGTGCTGTTTCCCAAAAAGGATTTCAGGTCATTTACAATAAAGAAAAACATCATTACCATAAAACCCAAACCCATTAAAATCAGTATAAAACAACCAGAGCCCAGTAATAAAGGAGAAAGAGGAATATTGGGATCTATAGAAAAGCACTCTTTAAACATTTTCTTGGAACAAAGAATCCAGAGGGTTCAGTGAAATGTATTCTCTGGAAAGCCTTCTTTTATCATCACTAACAGCTTGTTTTAAATTACCCTTGCAGGGGGAGTTTGGGAAAACCAATTTTTTAAAGATTTTGTTAAGTCATTATCTTGTGGCCTCTGTTTGCCCCAGCTTTCAGGGGCTAGTCTTTGTTTTCTCCCTGACCTGCCCAGATTTCACTGCTCTCCAAAGGGGCCTCCCCATGCTTCTCTCACTAGACATTTACCTATCCGTCATTGCTCTCCTTTTTCTAGATACAAAGTGGCCTTTCCTTTCTAAAGCAGGGATCTCCTCTCCTTGATAAGATATTTTTGTTACAATAGTCTCTCTATCAGCATTTTCTTTTGTCTAGAAGAGAAGCAGGATTTGCAGGCAAAACTGGGATAGGAAATATATTTGCCAACTCCTCCCTTTCCGTAGGTGACCCTTCATTTTGTACTCATCCCACATGCCCATACAAGGGTCTTCCATTTTCTCTTCTCAATTCTCTGCTCCTGGACTGTCAGGCTTTTTTCTTCTTGATCTCAAGTTAGGGTTGGAAGTTTGATTGGATAGAAGGACAAAGGGGAAACATAGACAGTTCATTATATGTAAATCTTTATTTTTGCCATGGGGATCAGAAATGCCATAGCTGTTATTTACTCTAACACAGTGATAGATAAATGCAGAAGCTTTCCATAGATCCCTGTACAGATCCTGGTGCCAAGATTGGACTTTCATTTTCATTCATGCAATATATCACTCATAATGATTTTGTCCAATTCCATACTTTTCACACTGTTCACTGCTCCCTGATCTTTCAGCACGAGCAAACAATCTTCTGAAAATACCTCTCTCAATTTGAAGGACAATTAATGAGAAACATACCAGAAAGGTTATTATGCCTATTTTCTGGCCAGAGCCCTTTGAATCACCCAAAGGGAGGCTAAGTATTACTTTGACATTCATTATTGGCTGAACACCGACTATGTGTTTCTGAAGATAAGACTGGCAAACTGCTTCCACAGCCGGATCCACACAGCATGGCATGTGCTTGTGAAAGGGACTCATCTGGTCTAAGTCCTCCTGCCCTTACGGCATGCAGAGTTCAGCTGGAATTTGAAGCTTGAGTAGTATTTCTTTCCAAAGGCCATTAACTGTCCATGAGACCCCAAAGTTATTATGAGGTGGAATATTCCATTCATCCTAGACTATTGACTTATCCTATGTCTCATTGCACAGTAGCACAATGGACCACAACAGTTACGTCTTCACTTGCTAATTCAGGGATTTCCTTTTAGGTGAAAAACCTCCAATCACTAGGTGATAATAAAATTAAAATTGTAGAGAATGTTTCAAGAGAAATATGGAGAAATAAAGCCTTCAAATTAAAATGTGTTTCACAGTTCCACGGTTCTTTCCTGATGCCAACATTTGCTTTCCATTCTTGCCTTTTGTCTAGGTCTCTAAACTTCTGTGACACTTCTATGTGTGTATGCTCATACCTGTCCTGCTTGCGGACCCTGAGCAACCTCTGCTCACACTCCTGCCGCCCTTGGAATGCTTAGGATAAATCCTCCATGGTGAATTTCCATGCCTCACCTTGTCCTGTGACCATTTTGCAGAGCCCTTTTACCCCACAGTAAATAGCCCAGGAGGTTGGTTGGAACAGGTGTGAAAATTTAAGCGTTTTTCCTGTTCCATTGCCTGCTTCCATCATTTCTCTTTTTTCTTCTTAAGCTGATACTCCACTCCGTCATGCTCCTTTTATAGCTGCTGTTCAAACTTTAATGAGGACAATCAATGCTTGCTCTGCCTTTTTAAAAAACAGATTAGAACTCAGAAATTACAATGTCCAGCAACTCCAATTGAGTAAACACAATTATATTAAAACTGTGAATTAAAAACAGTATCTTACAAATTTAATACCTTAATTTACAGATAACCAAGGACCAAATGTCTCTGTTTGACTGTTTTGCATCCTAAATTGCTATTCAGCCATGGTGACCTTGCTTCAGCAAATAGCATTCAAACCCATTTATTCATTTTCCACCCTGAGACCAGTTACAGCCTATTTCCATAGGGATGATCACTATCAGGGCAGCTCGCCTCACATCTGTCATTATAAACCTTTTGAAGCCAGATCACCCATGTTTGAAGCACCAGGTACAACCAGAGATCAATGGCATGAATGCTTTTTCTCATGGCTGCATTTCCCAAACAGAAGACCTACAATAAAAATAAGTGTAAGATGCTAGGAATTGAACATCACCAAATACCCACCTTTGCTGGTAAATGCACATCAGTTTTAGTTGCTATTTGTTTCTATACTTTTATTCCATGGCCTGACCACAAGACAAACTCACGTGTGGAGATGAAAATGAATTAGAAACTGTAGCACCAGATATACCTTTTCTGGGCTTTAATACAACAAAACCATCCAGGGATGATCTCAGTGAGGCCCGAGGGTTTGATTCAGGGGAGGGTAAAGGCGGCCTCCCCACTTCCATCTGCAACCACTTTTTGATGGTGAGTGCTGACAGAGATATGGTGAACCCCTCTTTTCCTTTCTGAGAGTTGAGAATGGAGGAACCCGAATTTCTGAACATAATGAATTTGTCTCCAGTGGCAGGGATGGCAGACTCTGATTGCAGAGTGGTTGGAGAGGGCCACGGTTTTGTTATACATTGTGAGGATTAAATATAAAACCAAGACCAAAACACCACCACTCAGCAACATGCCCTTGTATCCCACATGATGTCTGCTTGATTGGCACAGCGTGTGGAGTACTTTACTGAAGCATAACTGAGAAGGCATTGCATATTATCAAGTACAGATCCTTCAGCGAAGGCTAGGGGATTGTGCATCAGCCTTCCCCGTGTGTGCATTCTTTTTGTCCTGATTTATGCTAGTGCTTTTGTGTCTCCCTGATTTTTCATGCTGTTTAAACAAGGCCTCTTGCTTCTCTGACCACTCTCAGTATGATGATTAGAAGGGAAGGCAGCCAAGCCCTGGAAGAATAGGAAGAGACTGAGACTGAGACATCCTTCATCAGCTCCACTGGGTTAGACAACCTTGCATCCTTCTCTTCTCCATTAAGAAGAGTGTTCTCAGAGTTACCTGGCTTCACTTCTCTACACATGGTAGCTGATTTCCATCTTCGTATTTTTGCTTCTATCTAAAGCACTTTGCTCCTTTTCCAGTCCATTTGACCACGTACCACAAAGCCCAGTCTCATCAGACATGCCCTGCCCACCCCTAAATTCAGCAAGCCCTCATCACATTGCTCCTCACACCTCCTTCCTATACGGTCCTTCTCCTTTCCCTAAAGGACACTACCAGTCTTGCAAGGTTCCCTTGGCGGCCTCCCCTCCCCTTACCTGTCGCACCTCACAGATGGCAGGCCTCTGCAGTGGGTCTCCTCTTTTATTTCTTTCTGCTCCCTAGGTTCCCAGTCCAATGATACACCTCTCGCTACATGTGACCTCCCATGTGACCATGGGATTCCACCCTAAATCGCAGGTGTGATCATGTTAAAAAGAAAACTTAAATAGCCCAGCCAGAAGACGTGCACCTCATGCCCACTCTGTGGATCTTGATGATCATTTTCTCTTCTGCCTCCCTATAACTTCTCTCTTCTTAAGCCAGATTGAGGTACTGCAATTACCTAAACACATTTTGTCTTTGTTTTTCCTCATGCCTTTCCCTTCAAGTCCCCCGAACACCCTGTACTGCAAACTGTTATAACACTCGTTTAAATCTTGCTGCCTCCATGAAATGTCACACAATAAACTTTTTCTCTGCTTCCCTGTTCTATGGAATGTATACAATGCCCTTATGGTGTTCTGTACTTTCTTTCTCTATTTGGTCGTCACCATATGTTTATGTTACCGTGTCACAGAATTTTTGGAGTTGAAATCTCTGCTCACCTGACTCTACCCTAGCTTGTCCTGGTACCGATTTACAGAGGAGGAAACTAAAACTCAAAAGAGTTGTGACATGTGCACATCTGATAGCTATTGACCAGATGGAACTAGAATCCAGGTCTCCTGACAACTGCTCTTCCCAGTGGTCTTATTAAATTGTGAATGCAGACCAGCTCATGGCAAGAAACAGTAAACAATTCCTTCATCAAGTGAGCAACCTCTGAGGCAGTTGGGTATTTTTCAGCTTGCTTTTGTGTGGGGATTCCTCAGTACCACTTTTTTTGAACATCAGTTTCTCATGCATTAACATTTTAGAGTAAATCTGTTTTTCTTTGTGCATATTATTCTTTTCTAACTTTTGTATTTGTGTACTAATTCCTTGTCCACCATTTTCCTTTGTTCTGCCCTTTCTTCTGTCCCCAGCTGTTCTTGCCTATTTTTTAGGTCTTGCCCCTTGATCTGTCCCTGTTCCTTCATTGTCTCTGATCTTTCCTTGCCAAATATTTTGACTGGCCTCAGCTCTGATCTCCAGTGGTGAAATGGATGTATCAGTTGTCTTAGATCCATGTTATAAGTACTGCGAGTTAGTGTTTGCCGTTTGTTTTTCAGTTAATTGTTTGGATACAGCTTTTCCACTAAATTGACCTAAGCGGTGAATTGTAAACTTTCTGTGGAAAGGGATAATTTCTTGTTCATCTTTGAAAGACCCAAAACACCTAATAGAAAATCTTGCAAATGTGCCCAGTCAGTGCTTGTTGAAACAGGAAATAAGTGCAAGGCCAGCTCTTATAATCATGAGGTCTTTGACTCAAGGGAAAACTAAAGCGAACTAATGCATCTTAATAAAAAGAATTTAGAATATTTCTCTTCTCCCTTAGTACAAAAAGTATAGAAATGTGATATGAGTCCATTCTTATTTGTTGATTTATCTTGGCCAAACCAAACATACCTAAATCTGCAAAATCAGCTTGAACAGTGTAGGGATCATGAAGTTAAGTGCTTTAATGTTTTTGAAAAACTCATGTCTCCTTTCTCATTTGAAAAAGGGAAGGCATACTCATAATTTAATAAATACTGAGAAAAGAAAAAGCTCCGATAGCAGAATTTACTTGACCGCCATGCATCCACTCGTTAGTGTTGAAGATTAGCCATGCTTCTAGATCTATGTGCTCCTGAGTTCAATATGTACAGTGAGGGAATAGGCAACATCATAAAACTTCAAAGCTTCAGTTCCCGTTAAGCCTCCTGCATGCAGACAGTCACATCAATGGTAGTTCCTACTTCTTTGGACAGAACACTGGCCACATTTTCTATTTCTCTCTAATATGCTACCAGACAAAACTTTGGAGCTACCTAAATTTAAATGTAGAGGCAAAGCAGTAACCAAGGTAATTGGTAGAGGTAGTGTATCTGCAGAATAGAACCCTAAAATAAGGGGTGGACCTCAGGGAAGACTTCCTCTTTCATCTGAAAAGAAGGGAAGTTCCTGTGTCCAAAGTTAATGTCATGTCCAGTGTTAATATTCAAATGAGCAGAAAAGCAGGGACATGGATTATTATAAACTATACCAATTTATTTCTTGTCCAGTGCTGGTTTTGGTTGAGATTTAGCTCTTTTGTGGACATAAGAAAATATATTTGGAATCCTGGCTTTGCTCCTTGTTGTCAAATCAGTGTTTCTCGTACTCGGGGTAAACAGTGGAGAGGTTATGAAAACTGCAGACTGAAACACTTAACTGGAAGCTTAGGTGCTGGAACTATGGTGCTTGGATTTTAAACACCTCTACAAGTAACTCTACTGCACTCAGGACTTTGAGAACTATCAATGTGTGTGATTTGGGGCAAGTTTCCAAACCTTCTGAATCTTCGTTTCTTTGTGGGATATTGGAGAAAATAATACTGATCAGGTTGTTGGGAAGGCCACATAAGATCACATAATGTAAACGGGTAGTAAAAGGTGACATGTTCTCTTTTCTGCCACCCTATAGCTTGAATGTGATCTTGAACATATATACATACACACATGGTCCTGTCCCACCTTGTCAGGCTTTCATATTATGTATTTTTTTATACCTGTCCTTTATTCTCAGTTTGACCTTGTCATATTCTGTTTTCAGTCATTAATCTATTCCATATTAATAGGAAAATAACTCCTTTTAATGGACAAAATCTTACTATATCTCTAAAGCTATTCAATTGAAAGACTGTTCGATTATTGGAAATGTACCCAGGAAAACACCAGCAAAAATTCCAACTGAGAGCAAAACCGGGAAAGAGAAATTTTGAATAAGGGACAGTAACTATGCAAGCCTTCAGAAACATTAGTTTCTTAACTGATTTCTCCTCCAATATTGTTAGTTTTGTAGATATCATTTATGTTGAAGTCTCCTTGGTAAGGAAGTCTTGGTAAATGCATTCTGATCTGGACATCAGGTAGGTAAAGGTTTATTTGTTACTCTTTATCAAAGTATTACTTAAATAGCTATAACACAAATGCAATAACTACTAAATGAGTAGTAGTGCTAAATTACTAATAAATGACAAAGAAGTCATAGTCATAACATTACTTTTTAAGGACATGAGCAGAAACTGTTAGTTGCAGGTTAATGGAGAAGTTCTAATTTTTGTTTTAAATAGTTTCATCTTTAAAAATAAAAATGAGGTATTTCCTATTTTGATATCTAACTTTGAAATCATGAGAAGGTGTCATGAACACTTAGTGGGCGCATTCACCATACTATCCAAATTAGAGATCAGCTGTGTAAAGCCCTCCTTTTGATGCCCAGAGATACTGAAAAACTAGCTTTGGTAGTGATGTCATAAAATAGATTTGTAGGCTTAACTTTAGGGTCTGTTCCTGTGTCAACAGTGGAGTGATCAGTACTGAGGCATGACTTACAAATGTGGAGACTGATCCTTCATAAGTCCCTCAAATAGTATGTTTTTAATTCAGATGTAGGGAGTGTTAGGGAATATTTTGTTTACTGAATAGGCATAGATTTTTTTTTTTTTAAGATTTATTTATTTACTAGAGAGAGAGTGCAGGGGCCAGGGGGAGGGGCAGAGGGAAAGGGAGCGGGAGAGCAGACTACCCCTGAGCGTGAAGCCCAATGTGAGGCTAGTTCTCAGGACCCTGAGATCATGACCTGAACTGAAGCTGAGAGTCAGACACTTAACTGAGCCACCCAGGCGCCCCTGAATAGGCATAGATATTGAAAGTTGGAGCATTACTGTTTGGACTTAACGTGTTTGAGCAGAATTTGCATATTCAACCATCTAGCTATCTGGTTATTTCTTCTTAGGTCAGCTCTGTGTCCAGAGTTGTATGAGGACCTAGGAAGTAATGGTAGCCCCATGCAGTAATTTGGAATATAAAAGCAGGTTTTCTTTTACTTTATGGGAGAAAACGTAGCATGCATGCCCCTGAAAACAGCTTAGATGGCATGTTTTCCAAAGACTAAGCAGGAATATGTTCCCTTTTGTTCTAAGCTACATTTACCTCTGAAGAAGTCAGTATTCCTCGTTGTCCATCTTCAGTTCCACCACTATGGTTATGAAGGCAGAACCTCAACTTTGTCTGGGAGGGGATCGTTGTCATTGGCGGTTATCCGTCCCCTGAGTAGCTGGTAATAGAAATCAGTTATTTGCTGACCACCTGACCACACCCTCACAATTCACAATTTAGCCTTTGATAGAGCAGTTTGTGCAAGTCCATTTTCAAGTGTTGTAGGATTTCTTCACAGCATAGCATTTTCTCCTGTACTTTTACCAGGTCTTTAATAATTTGTTGTTCAAAGCTGAACATTCATCCTAGGGCAGCTACCTAATCTCTCCACAAGTTAGCATTATATTGCTAATTAAAAGGAAGAAACAAAATCAATACATGTGTTTTCCTGAAAAAGAGAAATGTATGTAGTAATTGTGGCTTGAAATATGGATGTGACCATTTTTTTACAAAGTGGGTTATAAAAATCACATCCTAGGTACCCTTTCAAATTTCCTCTGACTTCCCTGACTCCTAGACACTCAACCTCTTGCTCCTCCTCAGCAGCTACCCTCACCTCCTAACCTTCTCGGTGTACATGGCGTCTCTGCCTGAGGCCAACCAGACTCATGTACTTGGCTCCCTGAAATACTAACAAACTTAAATAAAACACCACACCATAGGATTTAAGATCTGACCTTTCCAGCAATTGCCGAAGAACCAAATAATGCAAACCAGGAAGTTCAGGGGCATTAAATCCCCCAGCAGCTAACTTTGACCATTGGGAAACATGAGATAGGAGTGAGCAGAGTAGATCTATTTGCTTTCCTTTCTCCCTCTAATAGACTGAGCCAAAGTAAGATTTCCCCATTTGGCCTTTCAAGAGATGTTCAATGTGCCTGAGCAAAATCACCTGTGAACCAGTCTTCTGGGTCTTTCAGCAGCTCTTTGTGAAACAATGGAGAGCACTATAATGCATCACCCTATATTGCTTTTTATAATATTCTCATTCACTTAAGACTTTCCTCACTCTTAATGAAGATTTAGACTTTCTTAGCAAAGTATGGTCACTTAATGCTTTCCTAAGACTCTGTTCTAGGAGATCCAGGCTACGACACAGGTCATCCCTAAGTCAGTTGAATGCAACTTAAGTTGAAGAGAAGCAATCCCTTTTTAAATTACTTTTCATCATAGATGTTACTCATTAAAAAATATATATATTTACAGGGTGTCTACTATATAAAGGCATTGCTGTAGGTTTGGGGAGGGAATCTCTGTCTTCGTCAAGGGTATATTCTGGTGTGAAAACATTCTCAATAAGCAAAATAAGTAAAGACATTATATCGACCTTATATATTATAGGTGGTCATAAGTGTTATGTTGAACAATAAATCAGGGAGGTGGATAGAAAGTGGATGGTGTACAATTTAAAACAAAAAGGTTGAGAATATGCCATTTATGGAAAGATGTAAAAGTAATGAGAATCTAAGTGTATTTCTGGGGAAGAACATACAAAAAATGGGAATAGGATATACAAAAAGTCCTAAAATTGAATGGTGTCTTATGTGTTCAAGAAATAGCCAGGAGGCCAGTATGGCTGGTGCACTATGAAAGATGGGAAAAAAGTAGTAGATGAGGTCATTGAAGTGATGAGGGGCTAAATCCTCATAAGTTTTATGTTTAATATAACATCACACTTTTGAAAGTGAAAGATGAAACCTAATGATTACATCTGGATACTGCCCTAGCAGCCTGGAACAAATGGTTACCCTATTGCCAGGCTATTATAAGAATTTTGGACACTTGCTAAATAGATAGAAAGCCACTGGAAAATTTTGAGCAAAAGAATGACATGATATAGCTTATGTTTTGATAATATGATACTGACCTTTGAGGGTGAGAAAAGGATTCTTTTAAAAAGGAAAGGGGGGCAGTTAGGAGCCTATGGCAATCATATGTACCTGGACATCTGGAATGAACACGTAAATTTGAAATTTGTGTTAATCAGTATAGGCAAGGTTATATGCTGTGATAACAAAGAAACCCCCATATCACATTGGGTTAAAGCAGGGGTTGGCAAACAATGACCTGTAGGCCAAATGTAGCACCCCCCCCATTTCAGTAAATGCAATTTTATTGGGACACAGCCACATACATTCATTTACAGAATTGAGTATTTGCAACAGAGACGGTATGGCCTGTAAGCTTAATACATATTTTGCACAAAAAGTTTGCTGACCTCATGCTTAAAGCAAAAATGCTTTATTTCTTTTTCAAGCAAGGTCTGTTATCCAAACACTCTTCCCATAGCAGCTCATTTCCAAGCACTGGATTCAGACATCAAAGCTGATCCCATCTCAGGACTCCATTATTTCCATGAGGCCTTCACTATCACCAGGTATCACCATCACCATCATCACGTGTATGAAGGTCTCATACCAGTTCTTAGGTGCTTTTCCCAGAAGAGATAGACATTACCTTTTGGTGATGGCCAATCCCAGTAGACTCACCTAACTGCAAGGAGTCTGGGTGATTTGAGGGAGAACTTGGATAATTGGTCAACAGTAAAAATTCTTGCCCAACAGTCACCAGTCCAGCCATGAGACTGGAGTAGCTCACTGAAGGGGAGAGAGTTTTGATAGCAGAGACAAAATGTTCAAGGAGTGTGTTGGGCCATTCCTAAACAACAGTAAGAATTTAGAAGATTAGGAGCTAGAAAAGAGAATGGGGTAGAACAGCCAAAGAGGTAAGTTTGAAACCATTTACTTGTAAATGCCCTGCATGCCAAGTGAAGGAAATGTATCAAGAAGGGAGGAATTATATGCCAAATAATGATAGGCCATGGAAGAGGACAGGGATTGGATGTTGGATTTAGGGAGATCCTTGATAACCTTGACAATAGGCAGTTCAGGGAATTGGAGTGCTTTTGAAAGCCTGATTGGAGTGACTTTAAAGTAGATTGAAAACAAGGAGTCAGACTTGGAAAATACACAAGTTATTTTGAGGAATTTTGCTATAAAGAAAATGAATAAAATGGGGTGGTAGATAGGTAATGGAGTCAAAAGAGTGGGTTTTTCCCCTTTTTAAATGAGATGAAAAAAACCTCACATGTTAACAGAAATTTTTTGATAGAGAAAAATGTTGATGCAAGTATGAGAGACTACAGTTGCAAAGTCCCTGATTTTGGTAAGTGGAGAGAGATGGTAGACATGTGGAGGCTGCCCTTAGCAGGAGCTTGTCTAATGAAAGGAAATAAATTAACACTAGTCATGTCTAATCTCTTTGTTAAAAAATCAAACACTCTCACTTCTCAACAATTAGAGATCAATATTCTCTCTCTCTCTCTCTCTCTCTCCCTTTTTTTCCCTTTTGAGCAAAGTTAATTCCAACATACTCCCTTATTCTGAAACATTTTGGGAAAAAGCACCTCCAGTTAGGTCAACAGCTTTCTGACTTTTAAACACGAATGTTTTAACCGTGGTAACACTTTATAATTAGTAAAACACTGACTGGATTTCTTTTAATTACTATAATCCTA
Source organism: Neomonachus schauinslandi (assembly GCF_002201575.2). Lineage (NCBI taxonomy): Eukaryota > Metazoa > Chordata > Mammalia > Carnivora > Phocidae > Neomonachus > Neomonachus schauinslandi. The sequence continues at coordinate 50,389,980 of NC_058405.1, read as the reverse complement.
CTACCATCCCCATGGTGCTAGGATGGCCAGATGTTCAGCTTATATTTTACAATAATTGTGTAACTGAACCTCTAAAGAAGGTTTAAGTTATTTCTTTCCATGGAAGGTAGCTCTTTTCATGGTGAGCTATAAAATTTCAAGTGGAAACTGCGTATTCCCTCTCTAAATGCTATTTAATTTTTCCAGTAGCAATGCTCAGCCACTGTATTTATTTCAAACCATAACTTTTCTTTTTACCCTAAATATTAAAAAGTGATTTTTCATAATAAAGAAGAGAAGGTAATGTTAGAAATCAATGACAGTGCAGCCCTGTAATTGTACCTAATTTGTACCACACGGATGTGTGTGTGTGTGTGTGTTTTAATCGTGAATAAAACAAAGAGTATAATTTAACAATCCCTTTAGCATGTTAATTTCTCATTTTAACAAGACTTTTTTTTTTGAGATACAATGGTTGACATGAATCCCATAAGTTTTATTACCTTTTTTTCTTGCCCTTTTTTAAAAAACAGCTTGCACATCTCCAGCATTGCATAAAATACCCATTTGTAATTATGCTTAACCTTTCCAAAGCCTCTGAGTATAGTCTGCTCATTAATCTTTAACCTGACAAGCCTTGGGGGTTATGAAATTAGTACCTCCATGTATTAGAGGCACAGAGACCATAGACAAGGGGTACAAAAGGGGTAATTAAGAGGAGGTATGAAAAGAAATAGAACAAAACTAGAGGGATATGATTATATTATGGTAGGTGTCAGTGAACAGCAGGGATAGTAGAATGCAAATCATAGACAGAGTTCAGGAAATAAACCAAGCTGTACATTTTTAGAACAAAACCAATTTAATCATATCCTGTCCTACTCAAGTGAGAATAACTTGTGCCAAATTGATCTAAAATAAAGATTTACAAATATAATCATACAAAGTATGGATTGACTATGCTTTTATAGAAATTCCCATATGCATTTTCCCATGTTCTACTAAAGTATAACAAAGGATATATTTTAAGTAAAACTAACACTGTTGCCTAAAAAGTTACTCTGCTGTGATGAAGGAAATGTCATGTTTTTATCTGTGCAGATGTTCATTACTTTTGTGTTGGGTGTTGATGAAGAGAACTAGTATGAATAAGATTTCTTTGTATCATATTTCCCTACATATCAAATTTAGCCTAGACATTTTTGTGTCAACTGCTGAAGATTTGTTGTGGTCAAGATGCATGTAAGTTTATGTAAATATTTAAACATACTAGAATATTGCATCTGCCTAATAAGGCAAGATTTTTAAAAATTTCGTGATTTTATTTTTAACAAATATTATTCTTCAGAAAAGAGTCACTTTATGATAGTTTTTATAAATACATATGATGAGTAAAAATGGGGAACTATCTTTTTGCCTTTATATCAAACAAATAGTATAAACCAATTTTGTAGTCACCTCCTACCTGAATTTATTGATATTTAGAAAACAGCTAAACTGCTATCATAGACTACAAAATATAGTGAGTAAAATAAGTTAGAGATTGATGTGTCTCTTATACCACATGATCCAAAGGATAAGTGAGCCAGGATGGCAGGACAGCTCTGTCAACTTCAAGCAGCCACTCCAGTGTTTAACATTTCTCACCCAGTGGTTAGGAGGCATTCACAGAGTCCTGGACAAGCTTCTTTAAGGGGATGATCTGGAGTTCCCACCCATTGTTCTACTCCTATCCCATTGGCCCAAATTTAAGCACATGGTTAAATCAAACTAAAACAGGAACTGAGAAATATTGTATGTAGGTGTCCAACTAAAACTAGGGGAATCCCTTTACTGAAATGAAGAATACCTAGATACTTTGAAGTCTCACCTCCTTAGGTTTATACAGATACGTGTTAATCATTTAGAATTTGGTAAAATTAGAGAAGTGAAAAAGATACACAATTTATTGCACACAGAAAAATAAATATGGTCAAACATACGGATGTATTTCCAGTGTTCTTTATAAAATATATTTGTATATACTTCTATAGTCCATGTGTGAGATAATTCAGTATGTAGACTGACTTTTTATGCTCTGCTGCTTCATTGTCTGCAATTATCCCTTGGAGCCTTTTCTTGCCCATTCTGTGTCTTTTCTTTTTCTTGGTTTCTTCATTAAGTAGAATATAATTTTGGGCCTTTTACTTATTTATTCATTAATTTGGTAAGTATTTAGTAAACACCTTTTATATAACAGATATTATTTTGAGAACTTTGGATGTTGTAACAAATAAAACCAATAAAGGTTCCCTGCCCCTTAAACTCATGATCTTGTTATGGAAGACAGACAAGGAGTAGTAAATTTAACAAATAAGCAGTATAGGTTAGAAAGGCTAGAAGTGCCATGGTTTAAATCACACCATCGCCTTGCCGGAAGAAAAGAGAGCCCAGAGTTTCGGGTAGGTGATTAATTACTCTGGCTTGGAAGGACCACACCTCCCTTCCATTCAAAGGTTATTGACAAGAACTTGTCCTGTGGTCCCATCCAACCATTAGAGAGCCAACCAAATAGTACAGTCTTGCCAATTGCTTTGTAGCAGGGAGAACAGGAGCTCTTTGGTCTAGTGTGCTAACAAATGCCATGGCAGGTATATTGGATGCTAGAACTCAGGGATTATTAAGCCGTGGGGAGTTGGAGGACACAGATCTCATTGAGATGGTGACATTTGAGAAAAATTAAGGGAAATTTTGAACTTAGTAATGCAGATATTTGGAAGAAGAGTCCTCAAGGCCAGTGCAAAGATCCTAAGGCCAGGCTGCACCTGCCCTATTTGAGGACATTTAAAAACATTTAGGAGTCCAATGTGGCAGGAGCAGACTGAGTGAGAGAAGATTGGAGATGAGGCCAGTGATGTACTGAGGCCAGAACATCTTAGGCACTATAGGGCCACTGTAATGACTTTGCCTTTACTTCAAATAAAATGAGGCATTATTGTGGGGTTTTGAAGAACTGTGTGAAAAGATTTGACTCATATTTAAAGGAGGCTGTTGTATTGAAAATAGAATTATAGAAGAGCTAAGGTAAAGGCAGGGAACCAGTTTAGGGGCTAGTTTAATCATCCATGTGTTGAAGAAATTGCTCATTGTTTTCTAAACTGCCTTTTCTTCTGGATTCTCAGCTAGACTACATTTCTCAGCGTGCTTTGCAGTTAACATGGCTATGGCTTGGGAGTAAAAGTAACATATACACATATTCGGTCTGGTCCATAGCAAATTACGTGTAACTGACCACTTCCTTCCCATCTGCCAGCTGAATGGGGAAGTTGCCAAGAGTAGGACTTACTAGATACAAGAAGCCTAGATTTCTTAGTGATTGCATAGAGTTAATAGTATCCCTTCCCCAAACTTGCCACCAAACGTAATTAGTGTAAGATATCAACTTCTACTGAATTTAGCTGTGGAGATTTGGGGTTCGTTAGTTTTGGCTGTTAGGATTACATTACCTAATACAGAAATGGTACATGGAAGTAGGGTTTTGCTTAATCTATGGCATTGGGTTAGCAATTAGGAGACAGGTGGCATGGAAAAGAGACTTATGTCAGAGATTGAGAAGCTGATGGTTCATGTTATGTAATGGGAAAACATTTGGTAAAACTCTCCCATGAGAAATGTAGAAGGTAAATTACCTATCTCTAAGCATATAGTTCTAGGAAGCAATTAGAGAAAACAAAGTTTTGGGATATTTTGGCCATCATTGGCTGATTTTTGCCAATGTGTTATAAGAGATGAGCTCAAGTAAGAATTGTGTGGTGTCAGGCAGAGATGGGGTGTTAAGGGGGGAGTCAGATATCAGGGGTAGGCAAAGCTATTGTTTTTGGACTTAAAAGAGTGAGAGATATGGTTAAAAATGGTTTCAAGACACAAATACCCGCTAAGATTTCTGTTGAAAAAAGATTAGACTTTGCAGCAAAGATCGGATTAAGTTGCTTCCATCCTTTCAGTGCCAGCTGGTTCATATGATTTCAAGGTCTCAGATGTTAAGTTGAGAAAGCAGAGGGCATAATGGGGAAGGGGTAGTTTGAGAACAACCACAAAAAAAGAGAAACCCCTGCAGATTTGAGAACTGTAGGGAAGAACTAACTTTGGGTCGTTACTGATAGGAATGAAACTGATAGAAATCAAACAGGTAAAAAGCCTGATCATTGTTTTTAGGTACAATATTGCTAAAGAAATTATGAGCCTAGATTAAAAATGTCTTTGATATTGACAAAAATGGTAGGCCTTGAAACTTGTACAGGAAGGAAATATTGAAATATTTATATTCATTTTCCACCTAAAAATGAAATTAAGCTTTATCATGTTTTAGTACATTGATTAACCCTAGTGCCTTCAAAGGTTGTTAGGTCAGACAATTAGTCATCTGTCACATGTAGTCCCTGAGAGATCTTGTGGGAAGTGAGGGAGTTTTGCAATGTGGAATGATGGACACCTTTACACCTATTTTCTTTCATTGTGTTGCTTCATATTGCAGTTTACATGTGATCATTTGAGTGGATTTATAGATGATATTTAGCTTTGATAAATTCTCCTTAAAAGATGAGAAAGTAGATTAAAATATTCTTGCAAAATTTTTTTCAAATTGAAATAATATTAATCATGCAAGCATAAGGAACCAACAAGGGAATGGCTGACACTTTTTATTTTAGTGTGAATTCTTTGTAAGTCACATTACAAAATAAATAAAATGATGATCTCATTAGATCTGACACATAGCCAAAATTTTAAAAATTAAAATTATCAAGAATACTTTTGAAAATATGGATTTATATGCGGTCATTACGTATGACCCTTCTATGTGCATATTGCACCTTGAGACATTAGCTAAACATAGTATAGGAATGTAATTATATGTGTATTATAGATGTGTGTGTGTGTGTGGGTGTGGAGGGGGGAGGGATGGAGGGAAAAGAGCAAATCATTTTGGAGATTATAGCTCTAGATACCATGTAGCATGTTAAATTTTTATTGTGTTAAAAACCCAAAATTTACTACTTTAACCCTTTTCAAGTATACAGTTAGGTAGTGTTAAGTATATTTATATTGTGTGAAACAGATTACAAGAATTTTTCAACTTGAAAATCTGAAACTCTGTACCCATTAAACAGCTCCCTTTTTCTGCCTCTTGCCAGATTCTGTAACTGCCATTCTACTTTCTATGAGTTTGACTAGAATAGATAATTCATATAAGTAGAATCATAAAGTCTTTTTGTGACTGGCTTATTTCACTAAGCATAACTTCTTCAAGATTCATCTATGTTGTTGCCAATGGCGATTTGTCCTTTCTCATGGCTGAATAGTATTCTGTTGTTTATATATACCAGATTTTGTTTATTCATTTATCGTTGATCATTATCAAAAATCAATGGAGGGGTGCCTGGGTGGCTCAGTCGTTAAGCGTCTGCCTTTGGCTCAGGTCATGATCCCAGGGTCCTGGGATCGAGCCCCGCATCGGGCTCCCTGCTCAGCGGGGAGTCTGCTGCTCCTTCTCCCTCTCCCCCTGCTTGTGTTCCCTCTCTCGCTGTGTCTCTCTCTGTCAAATAAATAAATAAAAATCTTTAAAAAAAAATCAATGGATATTTGGTTTGCTTCCATGTCTTGAATATTGGGAATAGTACTACTATGAACATGGGTATAAAAATATCTCTTTGAGACCCTGTTTTCAATTCTAGATATATATCCAGAAGTGTGTTTGCTGGTCATATGGTAGTTCATACTATTTTCATAGGAGTTGCACCATTTCACAATTCTACCCACAGTACATAAAGCTTCCAATGTCTCCACATCCTTGCCAATACTTATTTTCTGTTTTTTTTTTTAATATAGTAACTATCCTAATGGAAATTAGGTGATATCTCATTGTGGTTTTGATTGGCATGTCTCTTATGATTAGTTATGTTAGCGTCTTTTTATATGCCTGTTGGTCATTTATATACCATCTTTGGAGAAAAGTCTATTCAAGTCCTTTGCCTATTTTTTAATTGGGTTACTTGTTTTTTTTGTTGTTGCATTATAAGAATTTTTCCTATATTCTGTAAATTGACAATTTAGATATGATTTGCAATGTTTCATTTCATAGGTTGCCTTTCACTGTTGTGTCCTCTGACACACGAAAGTTAAGTTTAATATAGTTCCATTTGTCCATTTTGGCATTCATTGCCTATAGTTTTGGTGTCCTATTAAAGAGATCATTGTCAAGTCCATTGCCATGAAGCTTTTTTTCCTGTTTTCTTCTAGGAGTTTTATAGTTTAGATTATACTTTAAGGTCTTTAATCCATTTTTAGTTAATTTTTGTACATGGTGTAACAGAAAGAAACTACTGCATTCTTTTGTATGTGAATATCCCAGTTTTCCAAATACTATTTGTTAGAAATTGTCCCTTCCCCATTGTGTGCCGTTAGCACCTTTGTGGAAGATCATTTGACCAGATGTGCAAGGGTTCTCTATTTCTGGGTCCTCTATTCCACTGGTCTATTTGTGTGTGTTTGTGCCAGTACCACACTATTTTTATTACTTTAATATTGTGTTATGTTTTATTTTTTATTTATTTATTTATTTTTTAAAGATTTTATTTATTTATTTGACAGAGAGAGACACAGCGAGAGAGGGAACACAAGCAGGGGGAGTGGGAGAGGGAGAAGCAGGCTTCCTGCCGAGCAGGGAGCCCGATGCGGGGCTCGATCCCAGGACCCCGGGATCATGACCTGAGCCGAAGGCAGACGCTTAACGACTGAGCCACCCAGGCGCCCCTTGTGTAATGTTTTAAAACTAGAAAGTGTGAGTCTTCCAACTTTGTTGTTGTTGTTCAAGATTGTTTGACTACTTTGGGTCCCTTGGGATTCCATATGAATTTGAAGATGAATTTGTCTATTTCTGCAAATAGTGTCATTGGGATTTTGGCAGCGATTGCACTGAATTTATATATCACTTTGGATACTAAGAACATCTTAACTTTATTATGTTTTCCAACTTATGAACACTGGATATCTTTCTATTTATTTGTTTCTTGATTTTCTTACAGCTTTAATTTTCAGTGTACAAATCTTTCACCTCCTTGGCTAGGTTTATTCCCAAGTATTTTATTCTTTTTTATGCTATTATAAATGGAATTGTTTCTTAATTTCCTTTTTGAATGCTCAATATTAGTATATAGAAATACACTGATTTGTATGTGTCAATTTTGTATCATGCAGCTTTGATAAATTTATTAGTTCTCACATTTATTCTGTGGCATCTTTAGGGTTTTCTGCATTATAAGATGATATAATCTGTGAATAAAGATAATTTTACTTCTTTCTTTCCCATTTTGATGCCTTTGTATCTTGCCTAATTTCCCTGGCTAGAACTTCTCATTCTGCATTGAATAAAAGTGGTGAAGGGTGTCATCCTTGCTTTGTTCCTGACCTTAGAGGGAAAGTTTTTGGTTTTTCACCATTGAGTTTATTAGGTATGGGTTTATCATAAATGACCTTTATTATGTTATATTTGTTATGTTATTCGTACTTTGTAGTTTTATATCATATGAGTGTTGAATCTTGTGAAATGATTTTTCTCCATCAAATGAGATGATGATTTGGTTTTCGTCCTTCATTTGTTAGCATAGTGCATTACATTGATTGAATTTCTTATATGGAACCATCTTTGCATTCCAGGAGTAAATTTCACTTGGTCATGGTGTATAGTCCTTTTAATGTGAAGCTGAATTTTATTTGCTAGGATTATTGCATGAAATCAGGGGTATTGGTCTATAGTTTTCTTCTGTTGTTTTTGTTGGCTTCAGTACCATGGTGAATGAGTTTGGAAGTGTTCCTTTCTCTTCAAGTATTTGGAAAGGTTTCAGGAAAATTGGTCTTAATTCTTTAAATGTTTGGGAGAGTGGCCTCATAAAGATAGCTAGTCCAGAACTTTTTTTTTTAATTGGAAGGTTTTTCTCTTTGTTTTTTAAAAGATTTTATTTATTTATTTGACAGAGAGGGGAAGAGCGTGTGCACAAGCAGAGGGAGTGGCAGGGAGAGGGAGAAGCAGGCTCCTCGCTGAGCAAGGAACCCAATGTGGGGCTCAATCCCAGGATCCTGGGATCATGACCTCACCTGAAGGCAGATGCTTAACTGACTGAACCACCCAGGCCACCCCATTGGAAGTTTTTTTAATTATGAATTCAATCTTTTTATTTATTAGTCTATTCATATTTTCTATTTCTTTATAATTCAGTTTGGTAAGCTTTGTATTTCTAGGAATTTACTTCTAAGATATCCAATTTGTTGACATATGATTACTCATAGTATTTTCTTATAATCCTTTTAATTTTTCTTTTCTTTTTTTTCTTTTTAAGATTTTATTTAGGGATGCCTGGGTGGTTCAGTTGGTTAAGCATCTGCCTTCAGCTCAGATCACGATCCTGGGTTCTTGGGATCGAGTCCAGCATCTGGCTCCTTGCTCAGCAGGGAGCCTGCTTTTCCCTCTGCCTGAGGCTCCCTCTTCTTGTGCATTCTCTCTCTCTCTTTCTGACAAATAAATAAAATCTTTAAATAAATAAAGATTTTATTTATTCATTTGAGATAGAGACAGCAGGAGTGGGGGTAGGGGCAGAGGGTGAGGGAGAAGCAGGCTCCCTCCTGATCCGGGAGCCCAACCTGGGGCTTGATTCCAGGACCAGGAGATCATGACCTGAGCCAAAGGCAGATGCTTAGCCATCTGAGCCACCCGGGTGCCCCCATAATCCTTTTAATTTCTGTGGCATTGCTTGTAATATCTCCTCTTTTATTTCTGAGTTTAGGTGAGACTCTCTCTCTCATTGATTTTTTTTTCCTATTTTCCTGTTCTCTGTTTCATTTATTTCTGCTCTAATCTCTATTATTTCCTTCCTTCTGCTAACGTTGGGTTTAGTTTTTAGTTAAAGTGTGAAGTTATATTGTTGATTTGAGATTTTTTTTTTCTTTCTCAATGTACACATTTACAGCTATAAACTTCCCTCTTAGTGCACTGCCTTGGCTGAATCCCACAAGTTCTGGTATGTTATGTTTTCATTTTCATTTGTTTAAGGTATTTTCTAATTTCCCTTATGACTTCTTTGACTCACTGGTTGTTTAAAAAAGTGTTGTTTAATTTATACACATATGTATATTTTCCCATTTTCTTTGTGCTGTTGCTTGAAATCATACAAAATATCTTTTCTGATCGCAGTGGAATGAAACTAAATCTTTAATTTCTTAAGACTTGTTTTGTGTCCTAACATATGGCTTATCCTGAAGAATGTTTCATGTACACTTGAGAAGAATGTACATTTTGCTGTTGGGTGGAGTGTTCTTTATCTATCTGTTAGGTCCAATGGGTTTATTGTATTGTTCAAGTTCTCAGTTTCATTACTGATGTTCTGTCCAACTGCTTTATCCAGTGTTGACTTGAGGTGTGGAAGTATCCTCCTGTTATTGTGATACTGTTCCTCCCTTCAATTCTGTCAACACTTGTGTCACCTATTTAGGAACTCTGAGGTTTGAGGCGTGAATATAATTGTCATGTCTTCTTGGTGAATAGGCCTTTTTATCATTATATAATGTTCTTGTAATCATTTTTTATTTAAAGTCTACTTGACCTAAGTAAATCTGCTCTCTTTTGTTTACCAGGGAATATCTTTTCCTGTCCTTTCACTCTGCCCATGTAAGTCCTTAGATGTAAAGTAAATCTCTTACAGACTGCATATAGTTGAATAATGTGTGTTTTTTTTTAAAGATTTATTTATTCATTTGAGAGAGCGAGAATGAGAGAGAGCACATGAGAGGGGGGAGGGCCGGAGGGAGAAGCAGGCTCCCCGCCCAGCAGGGAGCCCGATGCGGGACTCGATCCCGGGACTCCAGGATCATGACCTGAGCTGAAGGCAGTCGCCCAACCGACTGAGCCACCCAGGCGCCCTGGTTTTTTTTTTTTCTTAAAGATTTTATTTATTTATTTGAGAGAGAGAGACTGAGGGAGAGAGAGCATGAGAGGGGGGAGGGTCAGAGGGAGAAGCAGACTCCCCGCCGAGCAGGGAGCCCGACGCGGGACTCGATCCCGGGACTCCAGGATCATGACCTGAGCTGAAGGCAGTCGCCCAACCGACTGAGCCACCCAGGCGCCCTGGTTTTTTTTTTTTTAAGTGCATTGAGCCAATCTGTATTTTTTGACTGGGAGTTTAATCCCTTTCTATTTAAAGTAATTACTATAGGGAAGGACTTACTGTTACCAGTGTAATTGTTTTCTGTATGTTTAATAATTGTTTTTTTTTTCTATTTTTTTTTGTCACTCCTTTCCTCTCACTCTGCCTTTCTTAGCATTTCATTGTTTTTCATAGTGATATACTTTGAATTCCTTCTTAGTTACTTTTGTGTATATTCTATAGATGTTTTCTTTATGGTTACCATCACAATTATATAAAACATCCTAAAATTATAGGATTCTATTTTTAATATGATAACACTTTACAGTCCCCAGACACACTTTATATTATTTTATTATTGATGTCACAGATTACATCTTTATATATTGTATGCCCCTTAACCTAGATTTATAGTTTTTTAAATTATGTTTATGTCACTTAAATTTTATGTACTAAAATTACAGTACTACAGGCTAGAATATTTGCTCATGTGTTCACCTTTATTGGAGAACTTTATATTTTAGTATTGCTTCATGTTGCTGTCTATCATTGGTTCATTTTAATTTGAAGGAATCCCTTTAGTATTTGTTGTAGAAGAGGTCTAGTGGCAATGAATTTCCTCAGCTTTTGTTTTTCTGAGAAAATCTTAATTTCTCCTTCATTTTTGAGAAATAGTTTTGCTGGATACAGTATTTTTGGTTGATATTTTTCCTTTGAGCACTTTGGCTATATTAACCCACTCCCTTCTAGCCTTTTTTTTTTTTTTTTTAAAGTAGGTTCCATGCCCATTGTGAAGCCCAGTATAGGGCTTGAACTCATGACCCTGAGATCAAGAACTGAGCTGAGATTGAGAGTCAGACACTCAACTGGCTGAGCCACCCAGGTGCCCCTCCTTCTAGCCTTTTTAAGGTCCCTAAAGTATATATTGGGGGTTAGGGCTTCAAAAAATGAATTTTGAAGGAACATAGTTTAGTTCATAACAGTTTAACAGATTATAGTTTTTTTTTGTAAATTACAAAATTTACATTTTTGCTTTTTTAAAAAATATAGCTAGATTGTTCTGATATTGTCAATCAAATGCAATTATTTATAAAACAGGTACCTTACAGTTTCAAAAATATGAAGCATTATGTGTATTGAGATGGGTGGTAATAACTAAAACCACATATATTATCTGCTAATGCTTGGGGCAGTCACCTTCATATTGGCAATGTTCCCAAGGAGATAAGTCTATGTCAGTATTCAGTAAACAGACATTTGTTTAGACATACCCTGGTAACTGAAAGGTTGCTTTCTAAAGCAAATCACTGCTTTCTTTGTTCAACATTTAAAAATGGAAATGCTTGCTTTTATCACCAAAGCCAAACACGTGTTTGATTATTAAGAGAAATCCTGATGCCTGGAGACTCTCCCCAGAGATCAGCTGTTATGCACAATATACTTACAAGGCTTAATTTTTTTTTTTGTCATGTACTACTAGAGATCTCTTAGATGATCTTGTACAAAACTTGTGTGGACCCTATCTCTTAAGTCTTAAAGATAAAATTCAAATACCAGTTAGACTGGAGATATTAAAGCACTAACAATATTCTTATATCTTATTATATCCTCCTCCTTGGGTGGAGGTTAGGAACAGTTTTTCACTCACTTTGCACTACATTTAATTAAGCACTTTGTGCAGTTAGGCATATGAGGAATGACCAGGATGATGGTGATGGTGATGATCTCTCACTATTATATATTACTGTTGACCTATGAGTCTGCCTTTAAACAGTCTTTGTGAATCACCATTAACTCCATGTGGCTAAGAGAAGTTTGTCCTGTCCACTCATTTGGATATATCACTTGTTTACAGTCACATATTTTTATTGTTTTCTGGTTATAGTTTTTTCAAATTTTATTTTATTTCATTGCTTTGTTTCATCATTTTGTCAACATAGCCTCTTTCATTTAGGAAAGTTATTGAATTTTCATCCCATTGGGCTCTTATTATCAAATCAGGTATTCAGGCCTTGCATTCTTTGTTCATAAAATTTTCATAGTCAGTGTGGATCATTTAACATACAGTACCAAAATGCTATCCTTTACTATATTAAAACTTCTAAAAATTTATGTTTATGTAAAATATATCAACAAACACACTTGAAGATGGAATGTAGACATCAGTTGGATGTTAGACAAAGGATATTTGGTCTGTGAAGGGATACTAAATGACTAAATTTATTTTTAACTGTGATTGTGCAACAGAAAAATATACCTTTTCTTCAGAGTGCTTTCCACAAATGTAATTAGACAATTGCTATTATTTGTTTAGAAACTTTATTCTGTACCAAATTATATGATCACTGAAGACAGGGATTTGTCTTGATCACTTGGTCATAGTGGCTAACACATATTTGGTTCCCAAGAAATATATACTGAACAAATGAATAAAACATTAAGTGAATGATTCATGTTTGGAATGTCATTCTAACTTCTTACTATATATATTCCAGTGGTTCTTAACTAAGGATGATTTTGTTCCCCATGGAACATTTGACAATATTGGGAGACAGTTTTAATGTCACAACGGGGCACATGCTACTCGCATCTCTTGGCCGGCAATGTTGCTAAACACCTTTCAGTACCCTGGCCAGCCACCCACAGCAAAGACGAGCAATCTGTCAGTAGTATGATGGTCAAGAACCCCATAATGTCCTGGTTGGTCAAGCTGCTATATTCCTCTAAACACATCTCTGGCCTATTTCTCTTTACTACACTCAGGCTGTCTTGAACTTCTGCCAGTACTTGTCTACACTAAGCTTTTAGGGTGTTCTTCTGCTTGGAATTTTTTTTCCTTGTTACCTTTTGAATGGCTGATTCATTTTTTTGTTTGTTTCAGCTTAAGTCACCAACCATAATCTATTTTCTGTCCTAAATCCTTGTGTTTATTTCCTACACAATAGTATTGAAATCTGTAGTTGTGTGTATGTGTCTGTATCTGCGTCACTTTCTATTAGTCTCTGTATTCATAAGGACAGGAACTTTGCTTAGCATAATGGTAGCACATAGTAAATGCTAAAAAATTGAAGTAACTGAAAAAAGATCAGTATTGGAATATAGTGAGTTGTTGGTAGGACACTTATACACAGTAAATATGGATAGTTAGGCAAGGCCCTATAGGCCATGGAATATCATTTGGAATTTATCCTAAGTGCTATAGGAAGCCATTAAATTGTCTTAAAGGGAAATAGCCAGATCTGATTTTTTTTTTTTTTTTTAAGATCATTGGCTGCTCTGGATAGGATGAATTAGAATGGGAGAACATAGGAGCAGGATAACCAGTAAAGATACAAGAATGGTCTACATGGTAATGGTGGCTTGGATTCTTAGTGCTAAAAGTGGAAATGGCAAGAAGCGAACAGATTTTAGATCTATTTGGAAGTAAAAGCAAGACATCCCTATGTTGGATATGGAAACAAATGGGATCATTAAGGATAATTTCTTAGTTTTTAACTTGACCAACTGGTAAGAATTGATTCCAGTTCCTGTCTTGGAGAAAGCTAAAGAAGGAAAATGCTTTAAAAGATAATAAATAAGGGGTGCCTTCCTGGCTCAGTAGAAAGAGCATGTGACTCAATCTCAGGGTCATAAGTTCAAGCCCCACATTAGGTATAGAGATTATTAAAAGAATAAAACAAGAAGGTATCAGGTTTAAAAAATAACATCATCTGAGCCACATCATGTTTGTGTTGCTTTTACAACAACGAAGGAGAAATATTAATTTATTGCATATCTGGATTTCAGAAGTATCACATATCATTTTGATAATTTGAATTTGGAGTTTATCAGCATATAGACACTGTTAAAAAAAAACAACTTAAGCCTACATCAGATTTTTATGGAATGAGTGAAGTTACAGAAATGTTATATACCAGGACCAAAATATATTACATACTATCACTTAGAAGTGAAGTAAAATAAGAGATGTTAAGTACAAAGGACTGAGAAAGAAGCCAATGAAGAGAACAGGAATTCATGGAGTCCACAAAGGAAAGTGTTTTCCAGATGAGAAAGTAGCCACTTGGGGCAAGTGCATAAAAGTTGTCTGCACAAAGCAGGATCCTTGGCTTTGGTAACACTGGTGAGACTCAGTATTTATGGAATTGTGCCAAAGGATGGGAGTGAAGGCCAATTGAAGTGGCTTCATATTTGAATGGTGGTAAATTGAGTGGAAGTAGACTTCTAGAGAGCTCTAGAATTTTTGTTATGCAGTGGACTAACAATATGGGAAAGTAGCTGTAGGAGAGGCATGTGAGGTCCTAGGAGGAGCTTATGGACAATTTGAGAATATGTTGGAATGCTGATGGAATTGTATGATAGAGAGAAAGAAACTTAAGGTGTAAGACATAAAATAACAGAATATTCTGGTTATAAATCTGTTTTCTCTTAACTCCACATCCATTCTTCCTTGTTCTACTCTGTGAGGTTTGACCAGTGATGCTGCAGACACATTTCCATTTACTTGCTAGTTTCCTGTTAGGTTCCACCAATTGGAGGCACTAGAAGAAGCCTGGAAGTAGGACTAATGGAAGAAGGGACTTCCTCTGTGTTTATTTGTTGTTCCTTTCGGTGCCCTCCCAGCATCAGCAGGTTCCAGTGTCCAGCTTCCTGCTATACCTTCACAAACAGTCTCACTGAACCCGCACAAGCTGGAAACTCATGTGGAGCTCAGAGCTGAGAAGTGTCCCATCCTCAGTGAGCCAGGTTCCAGTTCAACAGGGCTTTTCTCTGAGGTTCTGACAACCCCAGGCTTTGTCCTGTCTTCTTCAACTGTAGAGAAGCTGCCTCCTGTAATATTGACCTAAGTGTTCTCTTCTTTTCTAGTCCTCCAGCATGTGTTTAACTGATTTACTATATTAAATTCTCTACCTTGAAGTAACTAGCATAGTTTTGCAGTTCCTGTGGAAGCACTGGCCTTTTTTGGGGGAAAAAAAAAGATTTTGTCACAACTGTGACCAGAGAAAAGATGGATATAGTAGCAGGATAATATACATTCAGCAAGGTCATCAGCTGTGAGAGAGGGAAGTGAAGATGGAGGAAGGGTATTCAGATACTTGAAAGTGGAAGAGAAGGCTCAGATTGGAAGGTCATCAGGAGAACTCTAGAAGGTTGCCAGATTAGTGAGTGCCCTTGTGCTTGGGATCATGATTTTAAAGAGAAATTGATCAACTCACTGTAACGTTTTCCTCTAGCAGATTCTGCTTGCTAGTCCATGGTATGTTGGGACCAAGCCAGGAAGGGCTAGGGATAACATGCTAAGTAATTTCAAATATGTACTATAAGTCATAAGCCAGCCACATGGTAAATATACTATAATTCCCCAATACTGCTTATAAATCATTGTATTTTGTCCTTATGAGCTTTGTAACACCAGGCAGTCACAAATAAAATCCATCTCTATGGTGTGATAGGAGGCAGTTCCAACTGCCATAATAAAATTCCATAGAATGAGTGGCTTATGCAACAGGATTTTTTTTCCCTCACAGTTCTGGAGGCTACAAGTGCAAGATCAAGAGTCCAGCCAATTTAGTTTCTGGTGAGAGCTGTCTTCCTGGCTTAGAGACCACCACCTTCTTCCTGTGTCCTCACATGGCTTTCCTCAGTGCAGGCACACAGAAAGTGACGGTGAGCTCGCTGGTGTTTCTTCTTAAAAGGACATTAATCCTAGTGAATCAGGACCCCACACTTATGAGTGCATTTAACCTTAATTACTTTTTTTTAAAGATTTATTTATTTGAGAAAGGGGGAGGGGGTGAGGGGGGAGCAGAGGGAGAGGAGAGAGAGAATCTCAAGCAGATTCTATGCCAAGTGCAGAGCCCTGTGTGGGGCTCGATCCCATGACCCTGAAATCATGACCTGAACTGAAATCAAGAGTCAGATGCCTAACCAACTGAGCCACCCAGGTGCCCCTAACATTAATTACTTTTTTAGAAGCCTCATCTCTGGATACAGCCACACTGGGAGTTAGGGCTTTCACATAGGAATTTTGAGGGGAGACATTCAGTTCATAACAGCGTGGAAGTTGGAATGTACTTACTACCTCTTACATAAATAATTTTAAGAGATGACTGTGTACACAGACACACACACACACACACACTTTTTCAGAAGGATGTCATTTATGGCAGTATGGACATAAATTAGATGAAAGTTTAAAATAGAAACAAAGCCACTACTTGGGCGGCTATAGTAGCAAAAATTAGGAAGTTCTGGATAAAAACACTATCAAGAAAAAGCATGCTGCTTTCACTTTCTGATGTTTTGATCTAGCTTGTACTTCACCACTGACTACTGAGGAAATAAACCAATAAGTGATAAGCCCAGTTTTTGAAGTAATATACTTACAGGAAAGAACCAATAAGGAGCTGGTATTGACCTAGTGGATAAGAATACGGAATGGGATTTCTGTGAAGCTCAGAGAAGGCTACCGTATGCAGCATTTCTCAATCTTTTTAGACAAAGTTACTCTATTTTCGCAGCATGTCATAAGACTATTTCACAGAACTAAACATTGAAAAATGTTAATTTTGAAGAAATCTGACAGGATATAACCTCTCATGGAATGGCTTTGATGCTCAACTCTTAGACCCAAGGAGAAGCAGTCTCCAGAAAATGAAACCTTATTAAAAAAATACATATGGGGTGGGGGGGGGGGCGCTTGGGTGGCTCAGTTGGTTAAGCATCCAACTCTTGGTTTTGGTTCAGGTTGTGATCTCCGGGTTGTGGGATTGGGCCCTGTGTCAGGCTAGACACTCAGTGCAGTCTGCTTGCCCCACTCCCCCCCCTTTTCCCCCCCCCCTATCTTCCCCCCCCCCGACTTGTGTGTGTGCTGTGTGCTTGTGCTCTCTCTTAAATAAATAAATAAAATCTTAAAAAAAAAGAGAAACCTATGGAACAGGAATAGCAACAAAACGCCCACTTATTGGCAGTAGGAGCTCTCACACACAGACTAGAAATGTGGCACTTCATGGCGATTATTTAATGGCATATATGTAGCTTGAATGCATATAAGCTATGTAAGAGGAGGTCCTTTATTAATTTATCATGGGAACCACTGCACGGGGCCATATAAATTATCGTTATAATAAATTATATTTTTGAGTGCTTACTACATGCCTTTCCATTCCACTGTGTTACATCCATTTAATCCGCCCCAAAACTCTATGAACTAGCCATTATTAGGCCTATTCTATAGGTATGGAAATTGAGTCACAAAGAGTTCAAGTAACTTAGACAAGTTGTACAGATAGTAAGTGGTGGAGTCAGGTTATGAATCAGGTGCCTGTCTTCAGAGGCACTACTTCTATACTATCCTTAGTTTTAGTCTTTATCACATTCTTTTGGAGGGAAAGAGACATTGGGCTGAAAGCTTGTGTAGAGATCAAGGATCAGACAAAGGGAGGTTGAATGGATCTATATTTCATAGCCAATGAATATCTTAGCTGCTTTCCCTGGGAAGCCAGGGCACTGTCATTTTCCTCTGATACTCTTCTTTACGGTTCCTTAGCAACCCATACCCTTGCTGAAAAAAATACATCTTTTATTTAAATATACTGATAAATTCAAACACAGTTTGGTCTGGCAAAAATCATTCACTCTCATTGTAATTTCTAGATTTCTATCTTTAAGATTAATGTTCAGTTAATTTTGTTCCCTTTATTCCAAATTTTGGATATCCCATTATCAAATACTTATAAAAAGCCCCATTTTTCCAGACATGCTCCAGTTCAATATATATATATATATATATTTTTTTTTTTTACAAAATGTCCTATCATATCCCAGCTTCTTCTCTTAACAACTTTGTCTTTGCAGGTAATTTCATATATTTATCATATAATTTAGTCTTCCAATAGGAAACCCTTAAATACAGAGCTCTTTTCATTCTGTGATAGCTCCTAAATCACTTAGCATAATCAGCATGAGTTTATAGAGTAAATAAACCATCTTAGAGACTACTCATTAACTGACTGAAAAGTCTCTATTTTCAAAAGTTATTTTTGATAATACTACCATACATAATGTCTTGATTTTTAGTCACATTTTTAATGAAAATTTACTGCTTTAATATATTTGTTTATTCTTGTATTTGGATATAATATTCACTGAATATTCACTTAGACATTCCTAATATGTAAATTTTGATAATTGCATAGTTTTATATTAAAATCAAAAGTCAGCATATTTAATTTTAACTTCCGATCACTAAGGAAGTCAGCTTAACAATTCCTAAGAGACACTGTCACCTTCTAGAGAAAAGAATGATCAGGTTAGTGTAGGTGGAATTTGCTCTTTTAAATTTGGTGATTCTATAGAGATACAGAGAGCAAACATATGGCTTATATTAAAATCATATTAGGTTTAGATAGTGTTGCTTTACACATCTTCTCCAAACTGAAGTATAACGTCTGCATATTTATACTATGAGACTCTTCAATGCTGCTCTTGTCAGGGGCTGATTTGTGACTTGGAAACTCATCTAGAATTTCTGCAACCAACCCTCACTTTATCCCCACTCCAGGTGCTTTTGCGTTTCAAAAATGTAACATTTTCCTATCCAAATGGATCAGTTATTTATAAAGGAAAACTTACCTGTGTGTGATATTTCTGGTTAAGTCAATAAATATTTCATTGCCATGTATCCTCTGTATCTTTAAAAATCCAGGCATCACTTTAATTTCTCAGTGGAAAGGGAAATCATTATGGTGGCTTTTCATCTTATTACAGGATATGTACTTGGTTTCTATTAGGAAATGTATTTGTAATCTCCTAAAAGTTCCAGCATCACAAGTTTTGAAGTGAAACTACCCATAGCGACATTTCCTTAGACAGAATTTACAAATGTGTCATAAATATTTATACTTATAAGTAAACATCTGAATCTATATGTGTGGAAAACTATACATTCACATACACATGCAAGCCTATACATATACAGATCAGCAATCAGCTAGTTTATGTTATTTAAATCCAAAATCTAGATATTTCAACATATTGCCCAGAGAAAAGTGGCTATAATTCATTCATTTTCATTTTTGTTGTTGTTCTCCTAAGATTTAATACAAATGGCAAGATTTCTTGCCCTATACTTCTCTCCTTTCACTTGTCCCTTTGTTAATTAATGGGTAAAGTTATCGAGTCTACAGGGCTTATAGTTAATCAGGGAGTTTCATTTATTGGTTTAGGTAAAAGCTTTCAGAATGTTAATGCATCACCTGAGGTGAGCCTGGGAGCATACTTTTGGCAGGAAATACTTCCAAAGAGAATGGTCTGGAAAGAACACTTAGCTCAAGCTTGGAATTTTACCTCTCCAGGAACCTCACATCCTTTCTCGTCTTTCCCTATTAATTATTCATTCATTTTATATACTTATATTTAGTAAAATGGATAATTTTATGTAGGTTTGGTTTTTTAATTTTTTTTTTATATTTGGCTGCTCAAGCAGACACTATTTTCCTTTTCTTTAATCCTCCCCCTCATCCTCCCAGAACCAACCATCAATCTTCTGATATATTTTTTTTTTTTTAAAGATTTTATTTATTTATTTGACAGAGAGAAACACAGCGAGAAAGGGAACACAAGCAGGGGGGGTGTGAGAGGGAGAAGCAGACTTCCCGCTGAGCAGGGAGCCCGATGCGGGGCTCGATCCCGGCACCCTGGGATCATGACCTGAGCTGAAGGCAGACGCTCAACGACTGAGCCACCCAGGCGCCCCTCTTCTGATATATTTTATTCTCGCTTTTGATACTTTGATTTGGCAAAGTATTATATTCCAGACAGAAGTTTCCAATGCCCTTTTCACTGAAAGACCTTTACCTTGGCAGATGTTTCCCTAACCTAAATATTTGTTTATGATCTTGCCAAATGTTCCAACAATGCTGGGCAGAGCACAATACTTTTTCTCAGCGGAGATACTAATATTTCTTTTGGCCATTTTGTTAAAGATTATTGTAGCGCCCACTTAGTAAGGCACCAAAGACATGGCAACCTATAAATTCAGTCTGTAGCAGACTTTATTTTATTTCTTCCTCTTTCCCCAAAGAGGGAGCAATGTTTAATATGCACCCAGAAATAGTGTCACCCAGTTTGTTCAAAAAATGCAGATTTTTGAGTTTTCAGATTTTATATGTTATGCCATGGGCAGAAAAGTACCAGGGAAAAGCAGCATGAGGCCTGGTACGTGAAACTTGCAGGCTGCTGATGCCTCTTTGGTTTTGCAACTCCTTATTTGTGTCAGGAGTGAGTCTTGCAGTTGCTAGCATGCCCCACCTGTTGGCAGTACCCCCTTGCCCCCAGCTAGTTTCTTTCCTGCTGGGTTTGCTGTTCAGACATGCTGGCAAACCCCCATGGTACTGAGGCTCTTTCACGTCACAGAAAACACACAGAGCAGGACTCATCCACTGATTGCTTTGGTTTCAAAGTTTTTGAAACAGCTCCGACTTGGAGAGCTCTGTAGTGGAAAGGCTTGACTCCACAGTTGTTAAGTATTTTGCAATCCAAGTACATCACCACACTTCCACTCTAAAGACACACAGGCAACCTGTTGCTTGTGAATTGCTGGAGCAGCCAGTGATTTAATTTCAAGCATGGACTTCAGATCTGGAAGTAAAGACAGAGTGACTTGGGACCTGCACAGACACAAACTGTGTCTCCCTCAGGGGGTGCATGCCACATAGAGACCGACAACTGAAATACAGGAGCAAGGACGGTGTTTAGACATTGATCTAAGTGTTTCTAGAATTGTTTCCTAGGAAGATGGGGAAAAGGCTAAAAGAGAAAGTAGAGGAGTTTTAAGGATCTCTGAGGAGCGACCCGTGGTAACTTATTGAAGTTTCTAAAGGACATCTTGACTCAGGAGAAATTGCACTTGCTTACCAGCTTTGTTCTCTATTTACCTGTAGAGAGAGGATAACAACATGCATCTTATTACATGGCTGAGGAAATCCAAATTAAAAGACAAGAATATTTGTTGTTATTAATGCCTATAATGCCCACTGAGGAAATGATAGACAGATGTTGTCATGAACACAGATATGTGATCCACCGCCCTGGCCATAGATGATTGGGCCTTGGTGGCCACCTAACTCAAGGTCTTCCAATCCAGGTGCTCCCCACTTGGCTAAATGGAAGACCAAGTAGATTGCATTTTAGATTTGTGCCGGTTAAAATTCTGCATGTGCTTTAGTTAGCCTTCTGAGCAACGCCAGCTTTGGCACTCTCTGGAATCCTGATGGTTGCCAAATTGTCCTGTTCCTTTGTTTTTTCCATCCCACAATTTGTTAAGTAGGTAGATCTCTTGTTACGTGTGCTTACCTTAATAAAATAAAAAAATATTTGTTGATATGTTGGGGGTTTTATTTTTTTTTAAAGATTTTATTTATTTATTTGACAGAGACAGACACAGCAAGAGAGGGAACACAAGCAGGGGGAGTGAGAGAGGGAGAAGGAGGCTTCCCGTGGAGCAGGGAGCCCAATGCGGGGCTCGATCCCAGGACCCCGGGATCATGACTTGAGCCGAAGGCAGACGCTTAATGACTGAGCCACCCAGGTGTCCCTGATATGTTGGTTTTGTTAAGGGGACACTAACCATCTCTCTAAGCTGTGGCTTCTTGCTAACTAAAGCTCTGATTGCATGAGCATTTAAAAAAAAAAAAAACTTATTCTAGACCTGTGCTGTCCAGTGGTAGTAGTCACGGTCTACATACGGTGATTTAAATTAAGTTAAATCATATTGAAAATTCAGCCTTCAATATGCTTTAACTAAAACAGTCAAACACATGCAAGTAGTAGAATGGCAGTTCTGGGAGGGGGGGAGGGAAACAGAGTTGCTACTCAAGCATTAAGTTTCAGTTATGTAAAACAATTAAATTCTAGAGTTCTTCTGTACATCTTTGTGCGTACAGTTAACAATTAAAAATTTTAAGACGGTGGATCTTTTATTACATGTGCTTCCATTAATAATAAAATATTCAGTTCCTCAGTCATGCTGGCCAACTTCCAGGGGCTCAATAGCCGTATGTGGCTATGCCCGTCCTATTGGACAGTGCAGATATAGAACATTCGCATCATTATAGAAACTTGTATCAGACAGTACTGACTAAACTGTTTGGAGCTTTTTTACATGCCGAGGCAAAGCAAATTCTTTGAATCAGGGCACATAGATTGTAAGTAACAGACCCACGTAATTCAAACGCGTTTATCAATAAAGGGAACATATTCACTCATGAAGCAGGAAGGTTTCTGCATTGGTCTGATTCAACTGCATAATAGACTTTTCAAAAGCTTGGGATTTTTTGTCTTACTCTGATCTGTCTCCATTTTAGTCTAAGGGCTATCTTCTCAACAAGATCACAAGGTGTTTTCCCATGATTCCCACATCTAGGTAGTTCTACAGATCTAGTAGAATTACTTATCTTCAGACAACAGAGGAAGAGTTTTCCTCTAGATGTAAACACAAACCTCTCCTGAAATTCATCAGCCCAAATTTCATTACTTTCCAGCCTCCAAACAAATCGGTGGCCAAAGAATAGGATCGCATGGCTTAGTTTAGTCACCAAAGCAAGGAATGCGTGGATGCGTGAATGAAAATCAGGATGGATGAAGAGAGGGGGAATGGTTGGTAGGGAGATGCCCAAAATGTCTATTAATGCTCTATATTAGTAGTTATCAACAGTAAGTGAATTTGCCCTGCAGGGGACACTTGGCAATGACGGAAGACATTGTTAATTGTCATGACTGGAGGCGTTCTACTGTCATTTAGTGGGTAGAGGCCAAGAATTCTGCTAAACCTCCTGCAGTGCCCAAGATAGTCAACAAAGATTTATCTGGGCCATTGTCAACAATGCTAAGGTTAAGAAATCCTGTTTTATGAGATTGTATCATATGGGATCTAGTTTAAATTTAAAAACTAACTTTGATGATTTGTATAACTGAACAATATGGAATTAGATCTGGCCACAGGCGAGAACTGATCTAGAAGTCTTTGCAAAGCCTTACACACTCTGCCTGTACTTGTAATTGCCTTGGCTTTCTCACCATCTAGATTCTCCAGTTATCTTCCTCAAGACAGCACCAATAGTTGTTAGTCTCCCGCTTTTTTACATACATGCAATAAGACATTTAGTGAAGAATTATTTTTCCGGCAGCTTTTTTCTCAGAACCTGCCAGCAAATAGCTTCTTGATTCCAGTTGGCCAGAATTGTGTCACACGTATCACATTTCTGAATCAGTTTGCGATTAAGAACTTGGTCACTTTCACCTAAGTTGTTTTATACAGCTGAGAATAAGAGGTGGGTCATTTTGCAAAGAAAATCCTGTATACACTGGTGGGATTATGGGGAGACTGATTGTACATAGACAATTAACAAGTACTACTGTGTTGCTGGATTGCATCAGTATTGACTCTAGACAGCATCTGGCAGACTAGAATTTGTGTGTCACTCCAACAGAACTCACAAGTGTAACTGCAGAAATGGGATGGGAGCGTCAAGTAAATTCACAGTAAACTTGAAGTATATGCTTGAACAGAGAGCTGCTTTCCTGCTGGTTCCTTGGAATCTGATTCTTTTCAAGCATCTACTGCATTTTATATAATATTCCATTTCAACAAAAAGAGCTAATATCTGGAGGGCAGTTTTACTTCCTCATGTGAGATTTTTTATTTTTTTTAAAGATTTTATTTATTTATTTGAGAGAGAGAGAGAATGAGAGACAGAGAGCACGAGAGGGAAGAGGGCAGAGGGGGAAGCAGACCCCCCGCTGAGCAGGGAGCCCGATGTGGGACTCGATCCCAGGACTCCAGGATCATGACCTGAGCTGAAGGCAGTCGCTTAACCAACTGAGCCACCCAGGCGCCCCTCATGTGAGATTTTTAAGTTCATTTGTATCTCCACCTTTCATTAGTTACAAGACTTGGAAAGGTCCCTGAATCTCTGAGTGACATAGTTTCCTCATTTGAAAAATGGAGATATTACCTACTTCCTAGAGTTGCTTTGAGCATTAATTAAAAAAATGAGTAATGATTCTAAGGAGTAACTGTATGTTTATAAGTGGCTCATCAACATTAGCTCTGATTATTACTCAACAGTATTCAGATATCTAATGCCAGAAATCTCATTGCCATTTCATCGTGTTTAATCTAAGAATTATTTGGAAATATCTCCAGGATGCTTATTTCTAAATCATATTTATTGAACTCTGTAATATCTTATTTTATATGATTTCTGGGTATTCTACTGACTCAAAATTATCTTCCTCATTCCTGTTATTTAATGCAGGCTCTTTTTGGGAATCTTTGATTTATTTTTTAGGCAGATGAATAGATAGAATTATTTAGCATATTTTCTATTTTCCAAAATCATAATCTTCAATTAACAAAAAGAGAGGAAAACATTAACCATACTCCTAAGACTGAAAGGTAGAAATGCATAGCAGGTATGTGCTGTTGTTTTTAATTTTCCTTCTTTTACACATGAATAAGCAGAAAAAGAGAATGGAATGTGGCTTGAATAGTTAGAGACAGTTTTCAATTTAACTTCTCCAGGAGAGAAAAAATAGCTTACCTCTACATTAGAATGATATATGGTTAGAGGTAGTCTCCGTATCCCTTAAAGGAAGGAGAAAGTAACATTTCTTGGGTGCCTACCTGTTATATCTCAGGCAGATACTGGGTAATTAACTAATGAAAGACATGTTCTTTTCATTTGG
Organism: Neomonachus schauinslandi; assembly: GCF_002201575.2. Classification (NCBI taxonomy): domain Eukaryota; kingdom Metazoa; phylum Chordata; class Mammalia; order Carnivora; family Phocidae; genus Neomonachus; species Neomonachus schauinslandi. Next base: position 50,365,081 of record NC_058405.1, on the reverse strand, counting down.
AGTTAATAAAGTTGAATCTCTGAAAAGCAAAGTAACTTGCTGAAAATTGAGAAAGTGGAGAAACTGGGATCTGAACATGGATCTGATTGACTTCAAGTTCTTTGTTTTTACTATGTTCATCCTGGTGCCTCAGAGACCTATCCACATACACCACTATAATTTTATCCTATCAGGAACTCAAAAAGGATTTCTTGTATTTTATACCTATGTTCATCTTACTGTTTTTTATATGGAATGTTGGATGCTGTGTCTTTAGCTAGGATGCATAGATCTTTCATGGGAGGAACTTCTCATCTCTTAGGAAGGCATACGTTATATTGAATTTCTCCCACTTATGTTTCTTTTTGTGTATGTTCTCTTATTTCCTAACCCTCTTGATAGTAGTTCTGAATCCCCTGTGCCTCTCAGAATTTTTTATCTTATATCACACTGAAAAATTAACTCAAAATCTATTGAAGACTTGCATATAAGACCAGAAATCATAAAACTTCCTAGAAGAGAACATGGGCAGTAAGCTCCTTGACATCGGTCTTAACAATGCTTTTTTGGATCTGACTCCAAAAGCAAACACAACAAAAGCAAAAATAGGTGAGACTCCATCAAACCAAAAAGCTGCTGAACAGCACAAGAAACCATCAAGAAAATGAAAAGGCAACCTACAGAATGGGAGAAGTATTCATGAATCATATATTCCATAATGTCCAAAGTTAATGTTAATGTCCAAAGTATATAAAGAACTCCTATAACACAGTAGCAAAATAAATAATCAGATTAAAAAATGGGCAGAGGATCTGAATAGACATTTTTCCAAAAAAGACATACACATGGCCAACAGACACATGAAAAGATGCTCAACACTACTAATTATCAGAGGAATATAAATCAAAACCACAATGAGATATTACCTGTTGGAATGGTTATTATTATAAAGATGGGGGAAAAAAAGCAAGTGTGGGTGAGAAGATGGAGAAAGGGGGAACCTTGTGTGCAATGTTGGTAGGAAGGTAAATTAGTGCAGCCACTTTGGAAGACAGTATGGTGGTTTCTCAAAAAATGAAAATTAGAGCTATCACCCAGCAATCCCACTACTAGGTATTTATCTGAGACAAACAAAAATACTAATTTGAAAAGATATATAATTGGCACTGTGTATCTTGCGGCTTGGAAACAACCTAAGTGTCCATTGATGGATGAGTGGATAAAAAAGATGTGATATACACACATACACATAGGAATACTATTCAGCCCTAAAATAGAAATCTTGCCATTTGGAACACTACAAATGGACCTAGAGGGTACTATGCTGAGTGAAATAAGTCTTACAGGAAAGACAAATACCATATTATTTACTACATGTGGAATCTGAAAAACAAAATTGAACAAACAAAACAAGACTCATGGATACAGAAAACTGAGTGCTGGTTGCTAGAGGGGAGGTGTGTTAGGTGGTGGGCAAGATGGGTGAAGTGGGCTAAGAGGTCCAAAGATCCGAATATAAAACAAGTAAGTCATGGGATGTAAAGTACAGCATGGTGACTACAGTCAGTAATATTGTAGTGTATACTTAGAAGTTGCTAAGAGAGTAAACCCTGAAAGTTCTCATAAGAAAAAAGAAAGTACCTTTGTATGGTGACAGTACCTCTATGGTAATTAGATGTATTGTGGTGATGATTTTGCAGTGTCTACAAAGATCAAATCATTATGTTGTATACCGGAAAGTAGTATAATGCCATATCTCAGTTATACCTCAATAAAAAGCAATGCAAAACCAGTTTATTATTATAAGTTATCTACTCTTAAATACATTATAACATTATAGTATGTAAATGTCCTATTTTACATGACTTTCAAAGATCTATAGTACAGGATCTTTTGTGATTTCAAAACCATTTCATTTGCCTGAGAAAAGATCATTACTTACTTTATGAGTTTTAGAATGAAAAGAAAGAATTAAATACAGAATGTCAGTGGTAAGGATGTTGCTGAAGAGGGGGAAAAAAAAGTGGGTAATCATTAGATGGATGAAATTTACATTTATTTTTACTAGTAGAGATAAACTGACAAAAACAGGTTTGTAGCTGAACAGTAGAATAAACATTTTGCAGTCTAACACAGAAAAAACACAGAAAAAAAAACAAACCGAAACAAAAAACACAACATGGACACCTTGTTTTCTTATTTTGGCTTATATATTGCTGCATAACCAACCATCCCAAAACTTAGAGTCTTGGAACATTAACCATTTTATTAGGTTTCCAGATTTTGTGGGTCAAGAATTCGTTCAGGAGTCTGCTGGCAAATGTTTCTACTCCACATGGCACCAACCAGGGTAACTTGATTGTATTCATCTGGTGGATAAACTGGTTTGGAGAGTTCAGGATGGCTTCACTCACAAATATGACATCTTGGCAGGAGCACACTGAAGCTAGGCTCAGCTGGGACAGGCAACTGAAGGTCTCACAAATGGTCTTTCTAGTACTGTGGTCTCAGGGCAAGTAACTTCTTACTTGGAAGCTCAGGATTCCCACAGAGTGTGTTGCAAAAAACTGGGGTGGAAGCTGCAAGACTTCTTTTGATTTAGCTTCATAAATCCCAGAACATTACTTCTGTTGTGTTTTATTACTCAAGCAAATCACAAATTTTTTTTAAAAGATTTTATTTATTTGAGAGAGAGAGAATGAGAGAGAGTAAGCACATGAGAGGGGGGAGGGTCAGAGGGAGAAGCAGACTCCCCGCCGAGCAGGGAGCCCAATGCGGGACTCGATCCAGGGACTCCAGAATCATGACCTGAGCCGAAGGCAGTCGCTCAACCAACTGAGCCACCCAGGCGCCCGCAAATCACAAATTTAAGCCCGGATTCTAGGCAAGAGGGATGAGCTCAATGGGAGGAGAGTCCAAGTATTTTTAACCATCTTTAATCTATTACATTCATCTTTTGCTGTATACAGTGTACTCTAAATTAGGTAATGGGTTAATTTTCAGCATGGTTAATTTTCTTAGCTTTGGTAGAATTATAATTGTTGAGAGGGACATAACATATAATAAGGCAAAACCCCAAAGGGTAAATATACAAAATATACATAATCACCTAAGTGCTTACAGTTAACATCACTAAAATTGCATTGTGACCACAAACTGATTTCTAATATTCATATAGATTAATCAACTAGAAATATGTCGCCCTGAAATAGAGCAGATGAAAATACTGGCATTTAAACCTCAGGAGAGGAAATTACTTATAGCTTATATTTTCCCCGTACTTTAAATTTCTCAGGCCTACTAAGTGCTCTAATTTGCATATCCAATGCTTCTGTGCCATGCTATAGTTCAGTGGGTAAGACCGTCATTTTTAGGAATATGACACCTTTTTAGAGAGGAAAAGCAAAGGGCTATATAATCAAGAGTTCTAACCAGTTGATAAACTTTGACCTCAAGGCAAATTTCCCCAGGATGCCAAAATTGAATTCTTTTATTCTTGTCTCCTTAATGAAGTTGCTGAAGGGTAGACATCTCAGGTTCTTCCTCCAGATGCCATGGTTCCTGTTCATAAATTTTTCACATTTCTACTTTTGGCTAAAATGATACCTACTGTAAAAATTAAACCGAACTGACAGGAACCAAGATTAGATGAGGCCTCTTCGTTGGTTTCGAGTAGAACATTTTTTGGACCTTTCTTTAAGGTTAAAAAGCATCAGGGAATGAAATGAAGATGGCCCAACCTGTTTTGATAATGACTACAGAATGGTTATGATTGCATTTAAATTTACATAAACATGAATATATTAAGCTAGCAGACAAGAATTTTACAACTGGAGAAAATTGAAATAAGGCTGGAATACACTTAATTATCTAAATTACTATTGATATCTATCATTACAAAGTACCAACAGCAGTATAATTTTGTCCAAGCCTCTAAACACTCAACAAAAGAGCGAGACTACCTATATTCCTATAGCCCCCAGTGGAGGTATTGAGATTACACATCTTTCACTAATTTAAAGGGGGACTTTCACACTGAGATGCATTAAAAAGAGAACATTTAAATAAAAAGCAATTTGCTTTGCCTGTAATTGAATTCCCCTTGCTGTTATTGCTAATTATTGACAATATTTGTGATTGACTAAGAAGCTTTTACATTTAGAGACAAAATTATTTTTCTGCTGGATCTTAGAAGACAGTGGCTGTCTTTTCAATATCACAGACTGTTTCCATGGAAATGATTGTGATTTGAGAAATGTATCAGCAACGTGCAAAAAATTGCTCTGTTCAGAGAATTCTCTTCCCTTCACTGCTCTGGGCATTGTACAGTCTTGCATAGTAAGTACATGATAATGACTTCTCACATTTATATAATGTGCCTTTGTTTTACAAAGTCCTACACAATAGATAGAGCATGCTATATTCAACTATAAAAGAAGAAGTAGAAAAGTACATTGAAGACAGTGAAATGGAATTACTTGTTTCAGGACAACTTACGATTAGTATTATTGAAAAGATATTTGTGATCGTGATCTCAAGAAAATATCTAATCAGTGTTTTATTTCAAAACCCATTTCCCGTTCCTGGAGCTATTGCTATTTCTCTGTTTTTGCCATTTATTATTTTTGATGTGAATAGACAGACTATTAGTTCACTTACCTGGTAAGACAAACATCTCTGCCCAGACGATTAGAAGAGGCTCCCCTACCTTCCATATTATTCAGTCCCACTTGGTGTAGATTCTTAAGAGATTCTCAAAAAAAATCTATGCCATAGAGAATTTGGCTAGGATAGCCTTTTTTATTAGAAGGCTAATGCATACAGATCTGACTTGGAAAAAGAGGTAATGGAGAAAATAAATGGAATATTTTAGGATGAGTGAGAAAGTCAGAGATTTGATATCCACAAGAACTTCAGTTTCTAACTTTTTGATTTATTGCTCTAATACCTAGAAGGTAGGATGGTCCTTCCCTTTTCAACTGAGTTCCATGAGTGGATTTTTTTTTTTAACCTTGCAAGTATAGAAACTGTAATTCACACTGAAATAGATAGGAGTATGGGATAACAAGTAGCATGAAGACAAACAAACAAACAAAACCCCCCAACCAACCAAACAAACAAAAACAGAATTAGATAGGAAATAGTAGTGGGGGCCAATGAGAACTCTTCTGCTTAGAATCTAAATCTGTGAGTCTGTAATGTACAGAAGTGAGATAGCTCATTATATCCTGTGGCTCTTAGAACTCATACCACATACCTGATTGGTGGATTCCACTTCCATGGTACCAGGCATACTTGGAAGTGAACACAGACAAGGACAAAATTTAAATATAAACTCCTCAGGGAAGCCCTTCTGTACTCATGGTCAGTTTCTGTGCCTAATCCAAATTTGCTGACATACCAGGTGTTTTTAATTAGTATTTTTGCTTTTTGGCAAAACTATACACTCTGATAATTAGAATGTCAGTATTTGGAGGAACAGGACCATTTGAAGAATTCATGGCACTCTCCAATATACTGCCAAGCCTAATCAACAACCATTAGTGAAGAAATTGGGTGATTCCCTTCTCATACAAGGCAGGACTAGAGTTGCTATTCAGTTCAGGTTCATTTTCCCAAGCAGTGTTTGGGAGAGAAGATACTTTATTGCAAGGTTGTAATATTGCATGGTTCCAAGGATGATTATCAGTTACTGTCACCCTTTGCAGCAGCCTGCCCCCTCCATCCCCACCCAAACAGACACCCTTGCAGTTATCCCAGCCCTTTTCCAGCCCTAGAAAGATATTATGGGAACATACGATTCCCCCAAACTTTGACCAGGGGAGAATTTACTTTAATAAAACAACAGTGAAATAGTTACAGGAACCCAGTGTATTCACTACTTATCAAAAGCACTAGAATAATAAGAGCTATTTGAAGAATGAAAAGTGTCAAAAAGGAGGAGGTAGAGGCAGAGGAGTTTAATTCCAAAATAACTGCAACAAAAGAAGAGTAGGATTTTGACTTTCTCATCAGAAGGTGAGAGTGCTAGCTAAGCCCCATGGGTGTACTGGGTATATGTTACCAAAAATAGCATTGAGAAAAGCTACAGTCTTACCAGCTAAAGTTACAAAGGTCAGAAAACAGGGCAGTGGTAGCTTCCAGAAACTGAAGTGAAAGCATGGTAGCATGAGGCCTGAAGAAGAAATGGGATCTAAATTCAAAGCATAAACTGCCCCAAATCCATAGCTGACAGCTAAACTACATGTGAATAGCAGGGGCTTCACTATTTACATGTAGGAGACCAATTGAAAAATCAAAGGATCAGAAAACATTTGATTTTTGAAAAATATCCCTGCACAGAGCCATATCTGTGAATTTAATGTTTTTCTAAATACTTATATTCCTCAACAGTGTATAGCCTGAGTGGGAGAATGGTGAATCCTGATAACTGTAAGTGTCAAAGTACAGAGAATAGATAACAATTTGGAGTTGTAGAGAGTGCTAGAAGCAAGGAAATCATAGAAAATGTGTATTACATCTTTGCCCAAATCTTTGGTTGTCTACCATATTTTGAGACTGGGAGGAATTCAAGCTAAGACAGCAGCAGTAGGAAGCCACAAAAATGGAATTATTAGCAGCTACATGCCATGAAAGAAACTCCATTTGCAGTTTGAATCAGCAAGTCCACTACCTACTAGGATTATTTTTTAATTATCAGAATAATACAATAGAATATAGAGTTGCTAAAAATATTAAAATGTTTAATATTCAATCAAAAGTTGTAATAAATGGAGAATGAACAACTAAAATCAATAAAGAATGAAAAAAATATGAAATCACAGAGTTGAAGGAGATTAATAAATAGTAATTTGGTACACATAAAAACAACTATGGCAGGGGCGCCTGGGTGGCTCAGTCGTTAAGCGTCTGCCTTCGGCTCAGGTCATGATCCCAGGGTCCTGGGATCGAGTCCCACGTCGGGCTCCCTGCTCAGCGGGAAGCCTGCTTCTCCCTCTCCCACTCCCTCTGCTTGTATTCCTGCTCTCGCTGTCTCTCTCTGTCAAATAAATAAATAAAAAAAAAAAATCTTAAAAAAAAAATGTAAAAAAAAAAAAAAAAAAAAAACAACTATGGCAATAAGTACATAAATTACAAAGTTTTCTAAATCCAATCGCAGAGGTTTTTAGACTGGTTTAAAAAGGCAAGCATCAATTACCTGTTGTTACAGAAGACATGTTTTAAATACAGAGATTGAAAATATGGTTGGAAAAGAATATACTATGAAAATACGAAGCATAAGATAGTTGAAGTGGTTATATTAATATCAGATACAGTAGACTTCAAGGTAATGAGTGTTAAGACAAAAGAAGGACACATCCTGATGATGAAAGGGTGAATACATCAAATATAAAACAACTATATCAGGGTGCCTGGGTGGCTCAGTTGGTTAAGCGTCTGCCTTTGGCTCAGGTCATGATCCCAGGGTCCTGGGATTGAGCCCCACATCGGGGCTCAGTGGGAAGTCTGCTTCTCCCTCTCCCTCTGCTGCTCCCCCTGCTTGTACTCTCTCGCTTGCACTCTCTGTCTCTCAAATAAATAAAATCTTTAAAAATATATATAAAACAATTATAAATATTCACATAATTAATAGCTTCAAAATACAGAAAACAAAAACTGATGGGAAAATAAGGGAGAAATGAGCAAACTTCAACTGAACTTTGGAGATTTCGACATATTTTACTCAGTAATTGACCAAATAAAAATAAAATAAGCATGCAGAAAATCGAAATGACCTCCTTAACCACTATACTCAACTGTAACCAACAACTGCAGAATACACATTACTTTTGAAAACACATGGAACCAAGATAGACAATATTATCATGTAATAAAACATATCACAGTGGATTTCAGGAGATTGAAACCTTACAGAATATGTTCTTACCACAATGGTATTAATCTAGAAATCCCTCTTGTGAGTGTACTCCCTCTATCCCTCCTTCCCTCCTTTCTCACACACACACTAGAAAACTCCTAAATAATAGAAAAGTTCCACTCTAACTAGCCTTTGGGTAAAAAAAAATAAAGGAAATAAAAATATTTTGAAGATACAGCAAATGAAACCTCAACATAAAACTTATGGGATACAGTTAAAGCTTATTTAACGAGAAATTTATACAATCAAATACACATAAGAAAACTTGGAAGATCTCAAATCAATGATCTAGTCTTACACCTTAAAACAAACTAGGAATAGAAAGGCAAATTAAATGCAAATTAAACAAAAGAAAGGAAATACTATAGATAAAAGCAGAAGACAGTAAAACAGAAAACAAAAAAATAGCATCTAATTCTTTGAAAAGATCAATAAAATCTAAAAACCTGCAAACAGACTTAAAAGGAAAAAAAATATGAGGGAGGGAGGGCAGGAGAGAGAATGAGAGCACAGATTAATAATGCCAGGATGTTAGGAAAGTAATAGGGAGAACCAATATAGAACCTACATCCATTAAAAATATATATGGGAATATTATGAAAAACTTCTTGCCAGTAACCAAAAAACCTTAAATGGACAAACTTTAAATGCTCACTCAAGAATAAATAGATAACATGAATAGCCATGCTGCTATAAAATAAATTGAATTCATTTTTAATAACCACACATAAACTACCTTTACTGATTTCTAGCATATATTTAAAGAAGAAATAATACCATTTATACATGAACTTATCCAGAAATTAGAACAGAAAGGCATGCGTACTCACACATTTATTTGATAAGGTCAGCACACAAAATCACAGATAAGAGAAACCTATTACAAGGAAAGAAAATACAAATATACGACATAAGCGTAGACAAAAATTCGTTTAAATCTTAGCAAATTGAATCTAGTGATTAACCAAATGGGTAGTGTCTCACAAACTAATGAATTTAATTCCAGAAACACAAAAGCAGTTTAATATTCCATAATCAATCAATGTAATTCCCAATACAAACAGAATAAAAAAAAATAGTACATACAATCATCTCAGTAGATGCAGAGAAACACAATTCAACAGCACTTCATGATGAAAATCTCCGGCTAATGAAGTGTATCTGTGAAAATCTCATAGCTGATACCACACTTAAACACTGGAAGACTAAATGCTCCCACCTAAATTCAGGAATGAGACAAGGATAACTTATCTCTGTATTTCCACTTAACATTGTGCTGGAAGTTCTAGTCTGTGCAATAAGGAAAGAAAAAAGATATAGAGATGGAAATGGAAGAAGAAAATCTCTATTGACAAAGGATAGAGCCATCTCTTCAGAAAACTATAGAATAGGGGTGCCTGGGTGGCTTAGTTAAGACTCTGACTCTTGATTTTGGCTCAGGTCCTGATCTCAGGGTCATGGGATTGAGCCCCACATCAGGCTCTGGGTTCAGTGGGAAGTTTGCTGGAATTCTCTCTCCCCCTCTCCCTCTGCCCCTCCCCCTGATCTCATGCATATGTACTCTCTAAAGTCTCAAAAAAAAAAAAAAACTACAACAAAAAGTAATAGAAATTATATATGTGTTTAGCAAGATTTTAAGATTCAGATCAATATTCAAAAATTTTATTTTTATTCTTGTCAACAAGCAAAATTATAAATACCATTCATAATAGCATAAAATACAAAATACATAAGGATAAATTTTACAAAAAATATGTATATGTACTGAATGTTACAAAAAATTGCTGAGAGAAAGTACAATATTGGATGACTCAATATGGTAAATTGTCATGACTGTCCCAATTGATTTGTAGAGTCAATGTAATCTCAAAATCTCAACAGGCATTTTTATAAACATTGACAAAGTGATTATAAAGTTCAAATATAAATGCAAAGAACTTAAAATACCAAAAGCAATACTGAAAAAGAAGAAAATATTGGAGAACATATATTATCTGGTCTCAGGACTTATATAATCTACAGAAGACCATGTAGTTTTGGTGTAAGGTTTGATACATTGTTTAGTGAAACAGATAATCAAGAAACAGACCCACATATACTTCAGCTGAGAATCAGCAATGCGTCAATGAAGCTTGATTATTACTAATGCATATAAAAACTTTAATTCAAAGTTGGTTATAGACTTAAATGTGAGAGATACAATTATGTAACTTTTAGGCAAAGATTTGTTTAGAAAGAGGACAAACCATGAAAGAGAAAATGGATTAATTGGGTTTTATTTGAATTAAATACTTTTTATATTTAAAAAAAAAAACAGTTAATAAAAAGACAATTCAAGCCACAGACTGGGAGAATATTTTGCAAAACATGTCAGAAAGAGACCTATCCAGAGGATACATAAACTACTCTTTCAGCTTATTAAGAGCAATGCAAACAATCTAATTAAAAAGAAAATGGCAGATGATTTAGACATTTTATCAAAATATATGAATAGCAATTATTATTTCAAGATGTTCAATATCATTAGTGTTTTCTATGGACTATGTATCTTCCCAAAATCTGTGTGCGGAAGTCCTAATTCCCAATGTGATGGTATTTGGAAGTGGGAAGGCAATTAGGTCATAGAGGGGTGGAGCCTGCCTGGATAGGATTAGTGCTCTTGTAGGAAGAGACATGACAGAGAGACCATCTCTTTCTTTACCATTTGGGGAATACAGCTAGAAGGCAGCTGTTTGTAAACCAGGGGCAGGACTTTTACCAGAAAGCAAATCTGCTGGTGCCTTCACCTAAGACTTCTCTGGAACTGTGAGAAATAAATACTTGTTGTGGAAGCTACCTAGTGTGCAGTAGTATCTTCTTGTGATTTCAATGTGCATCCATGACAGCAGTCTTCCTGTGGGCTATTCTAACAACTACTGCACACTCACTAGAATGGCTAAAACTTAAAAGTCTGACAATTCCAACTGTTGGCAGAGAATTGGAGCACTGGTGATGCCATGTATTGCTGGTAAGAAAGCAGAATGGTTCAACCACTTTTGAAATCATTTGACAATTTCCCATGAGTACAGTATATACTTCTGTTATGATCCCAAAATTGTATTTCTAGATATTTACCCAAGAGAAATTGAAAACACGCATCCACATAGACTTACATGTGTATTTATAGCAGCAGCATTGATAATTGCCAAGAACTAAAAAGAATTTTAAATGCTCATCAAGTAGTAAATGCACAAACAAAGAGTAAAATATTCATACAGTGGAATACTACCCAGCAATAGAAGGGACATCAAATTATACATCTTAAATGGTTGAATGTTTTTTTCCTTCTTCTACTGTGATTTAATTCACTATCCTAAAATTCACCATCTTAAAGTGTACAATTCAGTGGTTTTATTATATTCACAATGTTGTGCAAAATCAGAACCGTCTAACCCTAGAATATTTTCATCACCCCCCCCCACACACACACACAAATGCTGCCCATTCCTCCCACCTGACCTATCCAGCAACAGCTAATCTACTTCTTGTCTTTAAAAATTGGCTTATTCTGGACAGTTCATATAAATAGAATCATACAGTATGTGACCTTTTATATCTGGCTTCTTTCACTTAGTGTAATGTTTTTGAGGTACATACATGCTTATAGCATGTATTAGCATTTTTATTCCTTTTTATGGATGGATAATAGATGTTTTATTTATGTATATACCACAGTTTGTTTATCCATTCATCCATTCATAGGCATTTGGGTTTCCACTTTTTAGCAATTTTGAATACTGCTGCTATGTACATTAGTGTTTAAGTTCTGTATGGGCATATGTTTTCAAGTATATTGGGTATATATCTAGGAATGGGAAATGTTGGGTCATATAGTAACTGCCAACCTATTTTGCGAAGTGGCAGCACTATTTTATATTCACTCTAGCAATTTATGAGGGTCCCATTTACTCTCTATCCTCATCATTTCTTGTTGTTTCTATTTTTATTGTCATCTTGTGGATATGAAGTATCTCACCGTGGTTTAGATTTGCATTTGACTAATGTCAAATGATACAGCACTCTTCAAGTGCTTATCTACCATTTGAATATCTTCCTGGGAGAAATGTCTATTCAAATCCTTTGTCTATTTTTTAATTTTTTTTTAATTTTTTGGTTTTGAGTTGTGGTAGTTCTTTATATATTCTGAATATTGGAACTTTATTGTATGAATTATTGACAAATATTTTCTCCCATTCTGTGGGCTGACTTTTCACTTTTTCATAGTATCCTTAGAAGTAAAAAAAAAAAAAAAAATATATATATATATATATATATATATATATATCCATCCAACTATTTTTACCTTCATTAAGTGTGAAGGGAGCCATTTCCATTTATCTCCCTCCTAGAAATTTGACATTTTTTCCAGGATGGCTCTGAAAGAAAAGTTGAAAGAGATAGATAGATGGAGGATAGATCTATCCATCCATACATTTTTTTTTTCCTAATGGGTGGAATTACAGCAATCAGATCTCACCAGAGAACAAACTTCATTGCTAATTTAGAGAATAGAGACACTGATTCTGTTTTTATACCTTATTATCCATAAGTAACTTATTTTTTCCTACATGACAAAAAGTTTACATTCCAAGTCTAGGGTATTTCTTAGACCTAGTATCAGTGTAGGTATCGATTAAATGGATTGACATAATACCAAAATTTTCCCTCTCTCTCATCTGTATCTCAGATGGACTGACAAATAGCTCTTTAATTGGCCCCATGACATCACTCTGAATATAACAACTGATTCAAACATATCCATTTTGGAGCAGACTAGGGATGTTTGTTACACATGCATGTGCACACACATGCACATATGTATGTGAAAAAACATATGTATTAGAAATATATATATGAAATTATGTATATTATATAAAATTTCATATATATATATGACAAATATTTAGAATTGTATGCACCAGTGGTGCATCACAGGCAACCAGGTATAATGTATCACATTGTTTTGGATCAGTTGGACTTCACTGGCTAACTTATCCTTCTGGCTCCACTCTCCAGGCCTAAATTTACTGATACTAAATTTGAGATTGAAACTTAATGGAAATCAGGTAGAAATCTGATCTAAGGGTAACTTAGCCATAAGTTTGGCTAAAGTGAATCATTCTGTTTAAAACTGAAGTGAAAAACAGAATTTATTACCATATTGTTATGAACCTGAGCTGCAAGATAAGGAAGAGTTGAAACCAAGAGGGAAGCCATATAATGGACCGTGCTCAAGAAGAAGAGACAGCGAAAACTGTGTCCTTTCATGTCACACCTATTAATAGCTAATAGAATACAATCTGGGATGTATTTGTGTCATTAAAGGAACTGGTTTAGAACCAGTTAGGAATGTGTTACAATCTGAATTCCAAGACATAGAGGCAGTATGATATTAGAAATGTTTTTGCTTTTTTTGATCCTCCATTATTGTAATTTTAAAAATGCTTTCCCCAAGATTTTTAGGAGGGATAGATGGGCTTTTTTTTTTTTTAAGATTTTATTTATTTGACAGAGAAAGTACAAGCAGGGGAAGCAGCAGGCAGAGGGAGAGGGAGAAGGAGGCTCCCTGCTGAGCAAGGAGCCAGATGCGGGGCTCCATCCCAGGACCCTACGATCATGACCTGAGCCTAAGGCAGACGCTTAACTGACTGAGCCACCGAGGCAACCCTGAGTCAATGAGCTTTTTATATGAAATGAGTGGCACAAAAATATTATTTAACCAGTAAACTGCATGTCATTGTGCTTTTATTAAAAATACACCTGTTTGTTTATATTGTGTCATGCCGAAACATTTTGGATACCTTACACAATTATTAGCTTGGAAAATATGCTTCTAATAATTAGTGTTATGGAAATAAAAACAGAACCGCTAATTTCTAATATTTCTATTGAAAGGAGATTGACAATTAATGATCTTTTTCTTATGAGTTCACTACGACATTGAATGGGGAATCCACTAACTGTGGAGAACAACTATAGATACCATAGAGACTTAATATATAATAAAGTAAAAATTTGGGAGGCTACCATCTAGAAAAAAATGGATTCATTTCTGAAAAATAATACTAGAATTGGAGAGAGAATAAATATTCCAATAATCAAAAAAGGAAATTTCACCTCACCTCACTCCAACCCTGTCCTCCACCTTCTAAAAATCTCTGACTCAGGCAGTTTTATACATAAGTTTTAACAGTTTTCCTTCTTTATTTGAGTGTAGTTGGCACACAATGTTACATTAATTTCAGATGTACAACATAGTGATTCAGCTTCTCTGTATGTTCTTTTATGCTCACCGCAAGTGTAGCTTCCATTGTTGCCATACAACACTATTACAGTATCATTGTATTCCTTATGCTGTACCTTCTGTGCCTGTGACTTACTCATTCCTTAACTAGAAGCCTGTATTGCCCACTCCCCTTCACCCATTTTGCCCCTCCCCAGCCCCCTCCCCTCTGGCAACCATTGGTTCTCTGTATTTATAGATCTTCTTGAATTTTGTTTATTCATCTGTTTTATTAGATGACACATATGAGGGAAAGCATATGGTTGAATAGTTTTTTTTTTAAAGTTTAAAAAAGTTAATTTCTTTCTTATATGAACAATTTTTTTTTAAGAGAGCTAGAGAACATGCACGAATAGGGGGAGGGGCAAAGAAAGAGGGAAAAAGAATTTCAAGCAGACTCCCCACTGACCACAGAACCTGATGTGAGACTGGATCTCCCAACCCTGAGATCATGACCTGAAGATACACTCCATAATCTAGAAATAAAGAAGGAAGTTCCTTAATTTATTAAAAGCTATATACCCAAAATTTATAGCCAAATCAGGAGACTTTAGCAATCCTCATTTTATTTTTACTTATTTTTTTTAACTTAGAGCTGAAATTTATCTTTTTTAATTTAGGTTCGATTGGCCAACATATAGTACATCATTAGTTTTTGATGTATCAACGATTCATTAGTTGTGTAACATCCAGTGCTCATCAGGTCACGTGCCCTCAGTGCTCATCAACCAATTCATTTTAAATTGGAAATAAGACGATGATGTCTGCCAACATTGTTGCTTTTTTTTTTTTTAAGATTTTTATTTATTTATTTGACAGAGAGCAGGAGAACACAGGCAGGGGGAGCGACAGAGAGAGAGAGGGAGAAGCAGCAAGCCCCCGCACCCCCCCCCCCCCCCCCCCCTCCGCCGCCGAGCAGGGAGACCCATGTGGGGCTTGATCCCAGGATCCCGGGATCATGACCCAAGCAGAAGACTGTCTCTTAACTGACTGAGCCACCCAGGTGCCCCTCATTATTGCTTTTTAAGATGGAATTGCAAATATGGTGAATGCTATAAGGCCAGAAGAAACAATTGCAATGTTTGGAGGGGATAAATCTGTCATTTTTCAGGTGCTGTAATCAACTAATAGAAAATCCAGCAGACTCAACGAACTATTAGAATAATATATTTTAGTAAGCTTATTGAATATGAAAATAATAGTTTTCACCCAGGAATGATAGCACTAATAACACCAAACTGAAAGTACTGTTCCTGATAGTAACCACAACAAAAGTTTTCTAAGAATTAACCAAGAATTCCAAAGTTATTCAGAGAAAAAAAATTAAGTTTATTACTGATTTTAAATTAAAGGAAGAGGTTCACAATGAACATGGTGTATTTCAACTGGGTTTTTAGAGATACCTAACAAAAGCATTCTATAATTTTGGGCTTAAAGAAGGTACACAATGAGCTAAGGCATGTTAGAAGAACAAAGAGCGTAGGACTTATCTTACCATACCTTAAGACATAGTACAAAGTCATTGCCATAAAAATTAGTATTGGCATAGTAACGGATTAACAAGTATTAACAAGCTCAAAAATAGAGCTACATACCTACAAGAAGTTGAAATACGGTGACATTACAAAGCAATGGAGGAAAGGCAGCTTATTTATACGACATATGGAAAATTGTTTTCCATGGAGAATAAAGCTGAATCCCTATTTTACCATATGTAAAGGTGAATATCAAATGGATTGAGATAATAAAGCTAATTGGAGAAAATGGTGAAGAATATTTTAATGACCTAGGCCTGAAAGACTCCTTTAACAGGACTCAGCACAAACTAGATTTTAAGATAATGCATTTTATTACATCCAAATTAAAAATTTGTCACTTCATTAAATTTGCAGATATATACTATAAGATATTTCCATGTCTAAAACAGGTCAATATCTAGAATATATAGGGGAACTCTGGCAAATAAAAAATACAGTAACTAGAGTACCAGTAAAGCATGGAAAGTGCATTGAACAGGGGTGTGAATCCACAGAAGGGGTGCTCAAAGGCTAGGAACTGTATGAAGATTTGCTCAAACTTACTAATAATAATCAGAGAAATGCAAATTAAGCAGTCGCTTATATACATGAGTCACAAAAATAGGAAAGAGTTCTCAGAATTTTCAAGGATGTACAGAGAAACTCAGCAGCCCTCATTGTAAATGCAAATAATATCCCCATGCTTCTGAGTGATATGGCAGTATTTACTGAAATGAAGAATGTCTATTCCTTATAGCATAGCAGTTCCTTTCCTGGATGTGTGCATATGGCTGTGTATACACACATAATTAGAATACTTTTAAGAACTCTTACAATTCATTATATATTTATAATTACCCCACAAGTCTCTAAAAAGATATGATTATATTCATCTTTATGTTGTCTCTGACTGCTAGGAGTTAAGAATGAGAGATGTCTACCACTAAGTTATATACTACAAAAATGTAGAATAATATGTGGCAGTTAAAAGCAAAAACTTAAGTTATAGCAGTTTGGAGAGAGCTTAGAAACAGTATCCAAGGAATCCACTACAAGAGAAAAAGAATTGTAAGAAAGAAATGAATTGGAAAATAATACTATATAAAAAAGAATAAATTAAGAACAATACCACTACATGCTATACAAAGATGTCTACATATTTAGAGTAGTAACTTGAATACATTACGCTGGTCATCATCAAGGAGAAATTGGGATGAAACTGGGGAAAAAACGCAAGAAAAACGCATGGCCGTAACAGCTGGTGCAAATGTATGCTGTGAACTGAGAATATGGTTATCTGTGTATATATGATTATAAAATTTGAGAAAAATCACAATACAAATGTTGACAATTCTGAATTTCACAAAATATTTCATATAAATGTTAACTCTTACAGGAAATTCTTATTATGTTATTAATTATCTTATTAAATGTTATTCTGAACATTCACAGAAATGATCTTACCAATTCCCAGAATTCTTTAGGCAAAAGGAAAGGTTTTTTCCAGTTACATCACTATGTGTGGTTTATCTGCATTATCTCTTCTCATTACCATCTATGTGTTTTAAATAATATAAAGAGAAACAGTAGGTATGGACCTTGTTCAGATTTAGTGATTTGATTCTTATTATTTTTCTATGTGGTAAAGTGATGTCTACTGTTTAAGAAGAGGGTTTTTTTTTTTTTTAAGAAAAAGGCATAAACAGATTTTTGAAGTCAGAAAGTTTTTTTTTTTTTTAATCATATTAGTCTCTGGGGAGGAGAAAGTGACATCTCTATTTTATAAGGGATATAGGAAGCAATTGGCTTTAATAGTGCAAGCTGCACATTAAGAGGCAGAAGACAATTAAGTGTTAGGTGTTTATGTAAAGCAATTTTTATGGTGGTTCTTAAACTATTTTGTGTGCGCTACTGCATATTTCAAATTTGCCTTTATTCAATTTCCTTCACTTTTAGTGGCTGAATATAACATTAATGAAAGAGAGAAAATGAGACTGGAACTTAGAAACCTCTAAATAAAACCTTAATATTTGTTTTGTTTGAAGCTGCGCTCATCAGAAGAGATGCACAACTCATCACAGAAACCTTTATGAGAAACTTCCACACTTCCTGGGATGGGCAAAGTTCATTGATTCATCTTTACTCTTCTTTTTTCTTACTAAAATAAGATGTGTTCTAAATATATTTCAGAAAATTTAGAATATAAGACACAATAAAATGGCCCATATTCCCATCATCCACATAAAACTATGGAGATGTAGAAATTTGTGTAAATCTAAGAACAGTCTGAGTGACAGCTTGTAATCTGCTTTTCTGACATTTTTTAACACTTTTTTTATATCTCAATCGCATGCTACAAAATGCTCAAATAGCGTGCTAACTATCCTTTCAGATGAAAATGCCTTAAGTTATTCAAGAGTGTCCTATAGACTGATTAAACTTGTATTGAGGATTTTGCTTTTGTCAATTACATGGTGATCAGCATTTAAACATGTAATTCATTCAGCAAATTAACCCTTTCATTTTAGGTATGTATTTTGTCAAGAGTGTATCATGGAATTTTGATCCCCTCCCCCATTCTAAGTGTCTGTGTTTTTATAATTAATTTAGGGTTATCGGGGAAATAGATATGCTTGTCCATTAACTTTGCTTTATGCTTTCTCTCATTTCCTATTTTCCTCCTTTCGATGTATTGATTTGGCGGGGAAATATCTATGTTTTTTCTACTAGTGGTTGCCTTCAAATGTTTAGAAAAACATCTTTTTCTAATTACAAACAACAGCATATATTCTCTTGTTTAAGATTTTAATGTTTAATTTCTTCCAACTTTCCCTCAATTTATAGTTTTTACTGATATAATTTACACTTAAACCCTGACTGTTATAAAATTTTATTTTGTTAGATGTTACATGTTCTAAGGCAAAGTTTTCTTTCTAATTTGCATTTTTATAACCAAAATAGTAATACTTTAAAAATACAACTCTAATATTTCCAGGTTTTCATTGTTGTCCATCATCATGGTCTTATATCTATACCTTCCTGTTCTTGTAGTCTTTCTTTTAATTCTTCAATCTCTAAGTATATTTTAAGCATAAATACAGATGGTGTTCTTATCTCTTTATGTCTGTGGCTGTCTTGATGTAGCTATCACACATAAAGACAACTTTCTAGAGAATTCCTGATAAATTTTCTTCTTTCCTAAAATTTTATCTTCATACATCTCGAAATATTTAAAGTAAACAAGTCATTTTAAAATTTTTGATGTATTATTAAATTTCCCTTCTCCTTGGATTTTTTTTTTTTTTTCTTTTATTTTTTTTTTTTTTTAATCTTGATACATATTGGTCTCTTGATCAGTTTCTCCTGCCACTTCCTAAACCCATTCAATTTGTCTGCAGATTCAGTTATTTCTTCAACTCTGGAAAATAGTGTGTTTGTGCGTGTGTGTGTGTTTTCTCCTATATTATATTTTCCTTTGTTTTAAGGCTTTTGAACTCCAGAATTCCAATTATTAATACACTGGAAATCCTGGGTGTATTGTATCTGCCCATCTTCTTTCTCAAATGTTCATATGCCTCCCCAGTTCTGGGTGATGTAGTTCACTGTTTCAGTTCTGCAGTGTTCCATGTGTATTTCATTGTCTGTAACATAGCTTAAGTCATAACCATGATTTCCATCTTTAGTATTCTTTCCTGATTTTGGATCAGTCCTTCACTGTGACTATGCAAGTTTTGCAGACCCAAAGCAGCATTTCCTGGAACATTCTGCAGTACATCTGTTTCAGAGAGTGACATTTTTCTTGATTCTTCTGATTGTGCAGAGCGGCCTCTTCCACCTTGTATCTTTTCACAGGTCTGATAATTTTTACCGCTTGCTCGTTTCTTCGTGTTGCAATCACCCATGCCAGAAAGGCATCAGGACTCTGCAGGTTTGTAGCCCCAGACAAGATGAATTCTGACAGTGTAGACTTTTTGCTACTCATCTGACGTGAACGATACCCTACTGAAGCTCTATTCTGTTACTTTAAGAAGAAGTTTTGATAGGTGACTTTCTGTTCGTTTTACACAACCTCCATACTGGAAAGTCTTAACATCACACTGGCGTTCATTCATGGTCTGCCGTCTCCCTTTCAAGTTAAGAAGTAGCTCTGAGGCTTTATCAAGATTCCTTCTGCTTACTCTCTTTAATGAAACAAGTTGACTCTTTTATCCTTACATCAATTCAGTCTGTACCTAATCTGGTGGAAGTGCCTTAAGGTGTATGAAATGTGAATGGTGGTTATCCTTCTAACTTTTCAGCACTGACACATGCCCTCTCCCAATTTTATAATTCATTGCTCACATGTATAAGGCTTAAGAGACGCTTGTGGTGGGTGCCAAAATGTCGACTGCCTGTGGTCACATGACCCCATTTATGCCCCTGTCTGCTATTGACTTGTAATGTGACAAGAGCAAAACTCCTTGTTATTGGATATCAAGCAGGTGTGATGAAAGATAGGATTAAGCAGTCACAAAATTTCTAGCCTGCAAATGTATGGGGATGTATTCAGTGAATACAGCTTGCTTTCTGGTGGTGAGGATGATTTGCCCTGGTTGATCGTCTTTAGTGATTGCCAAAAGTTTTAGTCAATTTAGAAGGAGACTCTGTGTTGACACCAAGAGAAAGCCTTTGCAGATCAAGTCCAACTGTGGCACATCCCCAGACCTGTGCCTTTCAGTCCTCTCCTTTCTCCTGAGGTTTGTTTGCTGGACCTCTGTACCACAGCCCTTTGAAGATAAGCCCTGAGACCATCAGTGACTAATGATCAATCCTTGCATTGGGAGCTGAAGAAAGTACCTCAGATTCAGGCCTGCTTTTCCTAATTAAAAGTGGTTAATAACTCTTTTATTGAAACTAGATTAAATTCTTATTTGGGAAACTTAATTTAAAGTATGACCTGTCAGCTCTGTGGCACTTCTATCCAGTCTCATCTCCACACAAATTGAAGGAGAGTGAATTGTGTTTTAATATTCTCCAAAAGGACAGAGTGAGGAGAAGAATTATAAAGTATAGGATAAAGCAGAGTGGTTGCTTTCACTTGATTTGCAGAGAAATCATCTATAATGAAGCCAAACAATACAATCTTCTGAATTGGTGTAGATACACTATTCTAAAAGTGCGGCTGTGACCGCCCTAGGCAAATTATTCTTTTATCTTAAAACGGCTGAATGGGCACCTCCTCTTGCACACTTGTTTTTAGCAGCACCCATCTGGTTTGACTCCTTCTCTCCAGACTTATTAAAAGCTATTCAATGCACGCAGTCTCTGGCCTTGACGTAGACTCCTGTCCTTCCATAATAACATTCAGCTCTGTTTGTAAGGGGGTCATTCAGATTGGAGGCAGCATATGGCTAGATTCATAACACCCTCTGAAGTTCTGAGTCCCTCTTTGTAAGAGAAGCATATGGGGGATATTTCTGGATGGGGAGGCAGAGCACAGTCCTAGGAGTCAACAAGCCTGGGAGGGAGACTGCACAGGCCTGACTGTGACCTCAAAATCTTTGAGAACAACCACAATAAATGATGCTCCTAACTTTGTCTACACAAAACTCCTTGAAGAAGGTCAAGACACTACACATCTTTCTATAGAAATGAGAATAATCATGTAAAGAAGAAAAAAATCTGCCCAAGTCATTGCTTGGCTTCACGGATCAATGAGAGAAGAAAACAATCTTCAAAATTGTTCCTTTTTATTCTTTTTCTTGTTCTTTTCTATTAACTAGATGCTGAAGTCCTTTTAAAATAGAAAGTTATACCTTTTCAAATCTTTCATGGAATTTTTCATGAACTGGTTTTATATTCTTATGAAAATATAGTCTCAAAATGTGAGTAAAATATTTCCATTAAAATATTCTTTTTGGGGGGCGCCTGGGTGGCTCAGTTGGTTAGGCGACTGCCTTCGGCTCGGGTCATGATCCTGGAGTCCCAGGATCGAGTCCCACATCGGGCTCCCTGCTCGGCAGGGAGTCTGCTTCTCCCTCTGACCCTCCTCCCTCTCGTGCTCTCTGTCTCTCATTCTCTCTCTCGCAAATAAATTAAAAAAAAATATATTCTTTTTTTTAAAAGATTTTATTTATTTATTTGAGAGAGAGAAAGAGAGAGAGAAAGAGAGAGAGAGAGAGAGAGAGCATGAGAGGGGGAGGGTCAGAGGGAGAAGCAGACTCCCTGCTGAGCAGGGAGCCCGATGTGGGACTCGATCCCGGGACTCCAGGATCATGACCCGAGCCGAAGGCAGTCGCCTAACCAACTGAGCCACCCAGGTGCCCCTCCATTAAAATATTCTTAAAAATTGACACTATAATTCTACCCCTACATATTTCATATTTGTACAGTTATTCTATATTTGTCTTATGTCTCTCATTTGAAATACACTTAGAACCCCCAAATGTTTTTTGAGTTATAAGTACTCTATGTCTTACCATGAAAAGTCTCCCACTATTGTTTTATGACTGAGAAGCCACTTTTCTTGTCATGGCTTTTATTTTCTCTAATTGTTTTGAATGTGTTTTTAATTTGTTGGTATAATTTCATTAACTTATTTTCATGGAAGTCTCTGGAGATTAATTACCTGGGCAATTATTCAGTCTAGATCATTTCTTGTTTTTATATTAAATAAAAAATCATGTCTTTTTATATATATGGGATTTAAAAAAATCCTTTCTTTTTCAGGCATATATGTTCTATATCCCCTAACCAGTGCTTATTAAATGTCTACACTGGTACTTAGAAGTTGTTATTTTTATGTTTTTAAATTTAAAAAAAAATTTTTTTTTTTTACTATAGTTTGGAAGTTTTCTAAGTTTCTAACGATGAGAATATTTCCTGCCTTATTTGTTCTCTTGTTATCACTTTGCTCTAACTGAAAGCAAATTAGGAATGTAAAGAATGAGATAAATCTGACTATGACACATGAACATGTTTCTAATGTTTACCTATTATATATTCTTCTGGTACAGGTGTCTTTGATGTAAATATGTCCATTAGGATTTTAACCTTTCAGGTGCTCATGATAACTTCTATTCATTCTTTAACAGCCATTATTTGTCTCTATCTAGAATTTATCTCCATTTCCTAATTTATAATCATGAGTTAACAATTTTTGATTTCCTAACTACTCATAATTATGAAGCTTGATAATGCTAATTTGTGTCAATTTCATTTTCCTTCTTATTGGCTCACTTTCCTTGGGGCATTTTGCTCACTGAATGCTTGAAAATGTGTGTTGTCTGCTTGAATACATGTATGTATTTCCTGGGTGTAGGGTATCATGATTGTCAGGCCAGTACCACTTTGGAGGAAGACTATTTGAGAAAGCAATTTGAGTTCTTTATCTTCACTGCTATTAAAACTCTTACAATTTCTCTTTCTTTTTGTAGTACTGTTTTATGTAATACCCTTATTTTTTTAAAATATGGAATCATGAATTCCTAGTGTAAATTCATTTTTTTTCCACTGAAGTCTCAGTCATAGAACTGCTAGTTTTGTAAAGAACAACCAACATTTCCAAAAGTTACCAAGTGGTATTACCTGGTTATATCATGTTTTACTTCACATTTAGTGATACCCCATTTCTTAAAATGAAGGGCTATTTTACCACAGGTAATATCTTTTTTATGGGGTTATGCATAAAATTAGCAAAGTAGAAGAATACTTAGAATTGGTATGTGGGGCGCCTCTGTGGCTCAGATGGTTGAGTGTCTGCCTTCAGCTCAGGTCATGATCTCGGGGTCCTCGGATCAAGCCCCATGTTGGGCTCTCTGCTCAGCGGGGACTGTGCTTCTCCCTCTCCCCCCACCCCCATCCCCCCTCGTGCCCTCTTTCTCTCTCTCAGATGAATGGATAAAATCTTTTAAAAAAAAAAAAAGACTTGGTGTGTAAATATTTGATTGATATATGAAATGAATATCTGTCTCTTTGTTAGTAACATTTCTCATTATAACATCCTCACCAATATAGTATTTTCTGTTAAACAGCCATTTCTGAGACCTTTCATATGGAATATGAATGACCACCTTTCTTAGGAAACTTATTGCAGCCACAGTGATGTATCAATAAGACCTAACTTTTAAAAATAAATTTAAAACTATTTTCCTGTGTTTCTCCCATGTAATGTCTTTTTATTTAGCTGATAGCCTCAAATATAGCTATGACAGTGTTGCTAGAATTCCAAGAATGTATACTTATTTTATGTTAGAAAGACTCATTTTCTTCCTGTGGGTTAGTCAGACCTCAGGTATCGTCGGAACTAAGGACTCCAGGTAACCTGCCACCATGAGTGATCCTTTGCCCTTTTGTAGCTAAATGAATTATGAAAGACAACAACATGAACAAAGAACATGAGGAAAATGGACAGTTGATAAATCTTCAGCTTTATAACATTGTATTTCTGTCCTGAGAATGAGTCTATTCAACCTAACACCTGCTCCATCAATAGGACCTGTACTTTGACCTGCCTTTTCAGTGGGTGGTGATAGATTTGCACTGTTCCATCAAAACTCTTTCACCCAGGTCCCATTGTAACTGACAGCAGATGTTTCACGGATTCTGATTTGGGTTAGGGGTGAAGTCCGTGGGCTTGGAGCACAACCAGAGTAAGTGGTCCACTCAGGATCCTCAAGCATGGCTTCATTATCACTCCACTCTAATAAACTGAACTGCCAAGTTGCTGAGGCTCTGGTGTCTCCAGAAATCCTGTTATGGGTCTTTGATTTACTTTTTATGGTATTTGAGATTTTTGAGTAACCCGAGAGTACTCCTTTCTTGCTGTGACCTCTTTTTTTTTTTTTTTTTCCCCACTCAGGGCTGTCTTTTTCCTTATGCTGCTCCGGTGAGTTAGACAACTTTTCCAATTTTTTTTTTACAGGCTGATTTAAATGGCTTCAGTGAGTTCTGCCTGTCTATAGAATTCCGCTCAATAAAAAAGCAAATCTGGTGCTAGTCTTGGAGGCATAGTCTACCTCTGAGTTAGAATCTTGATTGGCATGGCTTCAGTTTGGGATTTATATGTGACTGTCAGAGGTGAACATTTTTGGCTAAGTAAATAAGCCCTACATTGGAACAATTATGGATCTAGACTGTTACTTTTTCAGGAAATCAGGTGGGAGCAAAGTGAACAGGATGTCTGTATGGCATATAAGAAAAATATGTAAGTTCATTAGCATTTGCAAATTCCAAGTAGAGAGATAAGTCACAGTTCAGTAGAGCCTTTTAATCAGAATCCTATTACCTGCAGAGGAATTATTACATATGCACTTGCATTTTCAAAGGACAAGAATGAAAAAATAAAAAACCACCAGTGAGCTAGACAGGACATTTTCTTCTAGTGGTTACAGATTTAGCACAAGAAGGCACACCCACCATTCCAGCACATATTAGCAAAGCAAATCACATGACCAAGCCGAAGTCAAAGGTTCTCATTATAATAATTTCTTACATATTACTCTTCTGGTATTCTGGTCTTTTATGTTTCTATAGTTTCCTCTGATACAGTACTATTTAACAAGTCCAGAATGTCTATGATTTAAAATAATTTCAAAAAGAATCATTTAATAAGTTTGTGTTTGGCTCTGGTGATTTTTTGCTGCCTTTAAATTACATCTAAAAATATGTAGTCATTGCTCTAACCCTTAAGGATGTATATAATTTCCTATCCTCAGTGAACTTATATCTTAGTGGGGACTTAGAAAAGTAAGCAAATACTATAAATTAATGTTTTAAGTGTTATACAGAAAGCTGTACAGACAGTGAGGGGAAATAGTCCCTCCTTACCTCGTAGAAGAGACAGTGACTAATAAAAATGAGAAAAACTTCTGCTTAGGAACAAAGCTCTATGTAGTGGTACATCTCTTGATGGGTGCATAGAGGGATGAGAGAAGATGAGAACATTGTGTTCAGAGAGCTTAAAAATAGTAGAATACTCAAGACCTTGTATACACATTTTAATGATACATCAGGAAGCTGGGTAGATAAAGATGAAAAAGCTCTTGGCATGCCATGCTGTGGAGTGTTTATTTTATTCCAAAGAGAGTAGAAGTCATTAAAGCAAGACAGACATAATCAGATCTACATTATATGAAGATTGTTCTGAAGAATTGTAGAGATCAAAGCCACAGTGAAAGAGAAATACCATCCTGAAGAATGGCTCAATACTCCAAAGACAGAAGGGGAGCGAGAGGGGGAGAGGGGGGGGGGGGGGCGGCAAAAAAGAGAGAAAGAGAGAAGGGAGGGAGGGAGAGAGAAAAAGCCATGGGTATAATACATTTATGAATGGAAATACTGTACCTATCATTGTTGAATGCCTAATAATAAATGCATTGCCTGGCATGTAATTGCTCGGTAAGAGTTTGTTGACTGTATCTTGAATAGTTTGAGGTAGCAATATAATTTTATTTTTTCCCGTGCGAACATAATTTGTCCCAGTATCATTTATGGAATTGTCCTGAGTGATCTGCAAAGTCACTTGTGTCATATATTATTTTCCTTCATATATAGGTTGGTCTCCTTTTCATTCTTTTTCACTGGTCTCATTCTATTGTCCATGTCTCTTTTTTTTTTTTTTTTGAAAAAAGATATATTTCCCATATTTGTATCTCTCTTTGCTAAACCCTGAATCATTTCTTTTTTTTTTTTAAGATTTTATTTATTTATTTGAGAGAGAGAATGAGAGAGAGAGCATGAGAGGGGTGAGGGTCAGAGGGAGAAGCAGACTCCCCGCTGAGCAGGGAGCCCGATGCGGGACTCGATCCCGGGACTCCAGGATCATGACCTGAGCCGAAGGCAGTCGCTTAACCAACTGAGCCACCCAGGCACCCTAAACCCTGAATCATTTCTAAAGATCTTTTTCAATTTTTTTTAACCTGCATTCATTTCAAGATTCCACCAATCCCCTGCCTTTTGGTCACAATTTTCAATATTTTACTGAAAGAGCCTACTGCAGTTAACTAATTCTTTTATTACCCATATCCAGTCGGCTGTTTAACTTGTTCATTGAATAATTTTAATTATTTTTAAAGTTCTGTTTTATGCTTTTCCAATTTTGCCCATTCCTTTCTGAAATTATGTTGATGCTTGATCATTATCATTTTGTGAATTCATATTTTTATGCTTTTATTATTTTTTTAAAAAGATTTTATTTATTTAGAGAGGGAGAGGGAGAGAGAGAATCTCAAGCAGACTTCCCACTGAGCACAGAACCTGATGCGGGGCTTGATCTTATGACCCTGAGATCACGACCTGAGCCAAAATGAAGAGTTGGATGCTTAACTGACTGAGACTTCCAAGTGCCCCTATGTTTTTAGATATCATTTTATATTCTTTCTAAAAATATTAATATCTGAATTTCTGGAGAGTCTTATTCAGTTTTCTTCCCCTAATGCTCATTCATGGTGATTAATCCTTGTGTATTTGTTGATTCTTTCACTTGAGCTCATAGCTAGGACACCTTTCCCATTGGAAATCTGAAGACAGATTTTTCTTCTGTTGTAAGTGAAGAATACATTGCATGTGAAAGACTACTTTTAGTTCCCTTCCAAAATTAAAACTTGCTGCTGTACCAAAATTTAGCAGTGAGCTGTAGTAGTGATCCTAATAGGCATTTGTCCTCAGAATAATACAAGGTCTAGTTTCAGCTCTTTTTTTTCGTTTGTTTTGTTTGTTTGTTTCCATTTTTAATGCTTCTCTGAAACTGCTTTCAGTACAGATGACCTCCTGACTGTCACTTTGTCTTTCTTTGACTTAACCTCTTAGCAGAATTTGTTAGTTCCATAACCCCTCCTCCACCTCCATCTCAAAATATTCTCTTCCTATGGCTTCTATGACATTGCCCTTTTTTATTTTCCTTATGCCTTCTTAGCCACTTCCTAGTCTCATTTGGATCTTTCCGCTATGATTCCTAGCCCTTAAATATTGCTGTATTTGAAATCCTGTCCTTTATTCTTCCTGTACATGTATCAAAGTGAAACTCATCCAAAACTATGGAATCGATGCCAGTAATTCTCATCTTTATTTCTGGTTTAGGTCTCTTTATTGAGACCTGTATTAGTTATCTATCATTGCATGACAAATTACCCTAAAACTTGGAAGCTTAAAACAGCAAGAATGTAGTCTCACACAGTTTCTGAGGATCAGGAATCTGGGAGCAGCTTAGCTGGATGTTAAGGCTCAAAGTGTCTTAAAATATTACAAGAAATTTGTTGATAGGGGCTTCAGTTATTGGAAGACTTGACTGGGGCTGGAGGATCTTCTTCCAAGATGGCTCACATGACTGTTTTCAGAAGGTGTCAGTTCCTTGTCTGTGGAGCTGTCCTCAGTGCTGCCTCTTTTCTTAAAACATGGCTGCTATTTTCTTTTGGAGTAAGTAACTGAAAACAGAATATGGAGAGAGGCTATGATGCTTTTTTATGAACTAGCTTCTGAAGTGACATATAATCTGCCATATTCTATTAGTCACACAGACCAATGTTGATACAGTGTGAGAAGAGATTGCATAAGTGAGAAACATGGAATTACCTTTAATTTGTTCTTTCCTCCATTCTATTGATATGTCATCTAAATAATTTCTAAATCCATTTAAATCTTTTTACCCTACTTTAGTTTCCCTCATTCAGGTCACTATCTTCTGTCACCTATAACCCCTAATTCTCTCTCATCCTATTCCCATCTCCTAATCCTGCAGAATGGGCATTATAAAATAGAAATCAAAAACATGTCATTTCATTGCCTGAAGCTAGGATCAAATTTATAAATCTACAAATGAAAAATACATTATTTTGGGAAATGGAAGGGGAATAAAAATGGCAAAGGTTGGCAGTACAGTAAGCTTCCAGAGGAATCTAAAAGTCTTCTATAATATTGACTGAAAAGGAAGGTTTGAGTTAGTTTTTTCTTCAGTTGGAGTCTAGATATAACCCCCTAATAACTATACAGCTGCAGCATCATTCAGCTGCTCAAGAATGGTGCATAAAGAAAAACATAACATATCCATGGAGAGTATGTCATTCTTTCTGCAATAGAAATCATTCCAGAGGGCAATAGTTGCCAGCAAAATTACATGATTTGCTCTATGACTGAAAATAGATGAAAATGCAATAAAAATAAAATTATGATGTATTTATTACATCTTCATAAGGGACATCATTATTACTTCAAAGCAATGCTCCTGTCCCTAGTCTTTTCTACCTACTCTGTCTCTTACCTGCATTTTCAATATATACAAACATTACACATATTAAAAAAGAAGAAATAGAAATATCCATAACAAATGTTTTTCATGTATGTGCTGTAGGTCATACTGCTATGCTATTTATACAAGCTGCCTCAATATTTAATATTAATGACATTACAAATGTGATAGAATGAGCCAGGAGAATCATGTAATTATGCAGCGTTGTTATTAGACATAGACAAATGTCTTAGATAAGAGTCAGAGAATTCACTGACATTAGACCTGAAGAGATCTTAAGACCACTGCCTCATTTCATAGGTTAGGAACCTGGAACCCAAGGGAAAATTATGAAATAATTTTTAAACAAGTAATAATTACAAACATGAAGGCAACAGGCTAATTTCAGAAAGGTACTTCATAGCAAAGAACCAGTGCCTAAAAGAAGCCTATTCTAATAAATGAGAGAAATTAGAAGTATATAATCATATTTTATATAGATGATAAAAAAATACCTATAAATAGCTCTCTAATCAAACTAGCTGTAGAAATAGGAAGCCCTGGGGTGTGTGCAGGAGGGGAGAATATTTGACAAGATGATTCATAATCATGATTATTGAAAATATGGTAGCAAATTAATAAATAGTAAATATGAATTATTTCAGCAAATCATAAAATCATTTATTTTAGGAAATACTACTAACTGTGATGATCAACTAAGCTGAGACAATAAATAATTGACAGTGTTATCTAGATAAGGAAACTGCTCAATGGTGGGGCATTGCCATATAGGATTCAGTCAGGAAACTGAATTTACTGGAGAAAATCTGCATTGTGGAATTTGTAACAATATTTTATTTCACAAATAGTAATCCTAGATTCTCTGCTTGGGAATATATAGGAAATGATATGAAAGGCAATATATACTTTTTTAATACCTTGTTAAATAAAAACTACATACTATTACTAATACTAGTATTTATCAGACCTTGGATATGATACTTAAGAATGAAGTATCATAAAGAATACTGTCATTCAACTAATACTCCTTTCCTTCTTGAGGAATGTTCCCCTAAGCCTTGTCTTACCCTTGACGTCCAAAACCAAATTCATCCACATCATCTCCAAACCAGCTCGTCCTCTAAATTTTCATGATGTTAGTAGCAATTTTGCATTTTCTCAGGATACTCAAGCTAATCACTTGGAGCCAGCTTTTCATTTTCCTTTAACTATATCGTGTAAATCTTGGGATTCTATTCCCCTATATGTCTCTTATGTATCCTTCTTTTTTGATTCTTTCACCATTCCAGATCCTAATTACCTTTTATCTCCTATCTTGTCAATTCCTTCTTAGTTTTCCTCCTCTCTGTCAGATGAATGGATCTAGAGAGTCAGAAAGTTCTAGTGGCTGTATAATCTCAAGCAAAATGAAAAAGTCAACATGTAATTTACTGAATACCTACTTAATACCAGGCACTGTTCTGGACTTAGATAAGGATGGACCATAAGAGCTGCTTTGTCTTTACTCCAGTGCATCACCATTAATTTAACTCAACCATCCTATTTTCATTGCCTTTTAGTGCCTTTTACACTTTTGCTAACGTTGTCACTTGCTTAATACTTTTTCACATTTCAAATCCCATTTTGATTAGAGATTATCTAAATGAACTGCTCAGTATTTCCTTTACTTGCTTTGTACTAGCCTCCCTCTTAGGCCACTGCCCAGCATATAGAAGAGCTGCCCTTTGGCAGATGGCCTCTAGTTTAATCCCTCGTTAAAATGGAAGAGGTTTGCAGGATTCACTCAGTGGGCCTCTGTCCTGAATAAATTGTCCCAGGCTGCTTCTTTAGCAGGTCCTTCCGTCCTTCCTTCCTTCCTTCCTTCCTTCCTTCCTTCCTTCCTTCCCTCCCTTTCTTTTTATTCAGTATGTTATTTTTTATTATTGTTATGTTAATCACCATGCATTACATCATTAGTTTTTGATGTAGTGTTCCATGATTCATTGTTTGCGTATAACACCCAGTGCTCCATGCAGTACGTGCCCTCTTTAATACCCATCACCAGGCTAACCCATTCTCCCACCCCCCTCCCCTCTAGAACCCTCAGTTTGTTTTTCAGAGTCCATCGTCTCTCATGGTTCTTCTCCCCCTCCAATTTCCCCCCCCTTCATTCTTCCCCTCCTTCTATCTTCTTCTTCTTTTTTTTTTTTTTCCTAATGGGCAAATGGTATACTTAATAGGGAAACTGCTTTTCATCAAAGGAAAATGATAGTGTCATTTACAAAATCTAGAGAAGGACCAAGTGGCAACCTGTTGATTTTTGAGGTGGTTTAGGGCTATTTGAGATGAATAACCCATAAGTTAGATGGAAATGTGGATTGGAGGCATAGAAGAGGGGTTCAGACATTGAAACTGGAGAAACACATTTGAGAGTCATCAGGGGGTCAGTGATGGTTGGCATTGTACATAAAGGAGGCTAGTCCCTGCAACCCATAAAGAATGTCATGAATCTTGGGTCAAAGATATAACCCTGGGGAATATCAGAAAGATAACAGCCCAGTATGGAGACTGAAAACGGTCAGAGAACTATGGAAAAAGCAAAAATGGTTTTTAGCACGCACATCCTCAGTGTGACCAAACCTTCTGTAGTTTTCAGCCTGCTTTTTTATCTATCTTCTTTTTCCTCTTTATATTTTCTATATTTATGCCAGTGCTCTTCCAACTATTACCCAGTCATTTCCATGCTTCCCGCAACCCGTGATTTCCTTGTGTTTGTAATTTTCCTCTTTTAGGTTTGACATCTGGGAATCGACTTCATCTTGTAAGACAAATTCCAGGTCTGCTATCTGAACTTATTTTATGTGCTTATTTTCCTTTCTTTTCCATATGATTACTATATGTTTCTTATCCCTTTACTAGGTTTTTTTTTTTTTCTTTTCCCTTTACTAGGTTTTTCATTTTTGTTTTTTTGTTTTTTTTTTTGAGAACCCAGACCATATTTGTTATTGGGGCTCTTCTGTTGCTGGTACTTAGTAGGCATTTAAAAATGCTTTTTGGATTGACATTATCATGTATTCTGCCTCACTCATTGCTCAGCCCTCCCACCTTTACTATTTATTTGCCTATCTCCTAGTAGGAAAAAAATCTTTGAAATGTAAACATATTATGCCTCTTCCAGGAAAAGTTGGAGAAAGAGAAAAGGCAGATCTTCTTAAGATGATGTGTGACAGTCATCCAAGAGGTGATCTTTTGTTTTCTTATATAGATTAAGTTGTAGAAAGGCCTGGCAGTAAAAGTAAACACTTTCCATGCTCCTTCTAAGTCTAGTGTTATGTTACTGAAGCATGTTTAGTATCAGGGTTCTGTTCTGGTTTTTCAGACCTAAATGCAGAATGCATGCTAAAATCTAATAGAAAAAAATAAAATTAATATTTTGGACTATCCCATAATTCCACCATGTGCATGGACAAGAGTTGAAATTATTATGGTAACTAAAAATAAACTTTCTAACTCTTTCAAAAGTTTTATTTAGAGAAGTGTCTATGCTAGGGGTGTAATACATTTTTAGGACTTTATTGCTGTCTCTTTTTTGTTGGCTAGGGATAGTATTTGCTATTCACAACAACAGTAGCTTGAAGGACAAGATGGTAATTTTGATGCGTGTGTGTATGTGTGCACACGTGCGTCTGTGTGTGAGAGAGAGAAAGAGAGAAAACACGGAATAGCTAACCATATACACTTAACAGCAGGCTCTTAGCTGTTACCATTTTACTGATGCCTGTGCTACATTATTTAAAATTATTTATTTTTTGCAATAGCGTGTATCTCATCCTACTCAATTCTTCCAGTTGTCTCTTTCTGCCATTGGCATTCTAATCAACTAAGGTTTTCTATTGAAGTGCTTCCTAATTTTCCTTCAACCATCTTCACTCCATCAAGAATGAAATACATGACTAGGTAAAAGCCCATGGTTTACATATGTATACCCTTGTTTTCTTCCTTGTACTTGAAACATGCGATTTCATTTCCTTTTTTAAGTTTCCTTAGTGGTGTTTCCTTTAATTCCAACCAAGCCAAAAAGCAAATTTCAGCGTATTCACAATCATAAATATCTCCGTGCTTATCAGGCTATTTTGTGATATTATTTCATCAATCTATCCTTAATGACTCTGTGTGATAACCAATGTAATCATTAGGTACCAAATGCCCAAATAATCCTTTAAGAGCCATAAACAAGTTTAGCAAATGTGGTTCCTGCCCACATAACTGAAAGGTAGCTGGATATCTCTGCTGCACAGCTCAGATTCCGTATCACTCCATTATGACACACATCCTCACACATATCTCAGCACAATCTCTATACGCCAGCCACTGCGGGATTCTGCTCGACAGTCTCTTCACGGGTTGATGGAAGTTGTTACTGGCAGCATTTGAGTGTCTTAAAGTTCGCTGCTACAGATCTGGATGTATTTTAATTATAGCCTGCGTACATGAGGAAGGGCCGTTTCATTTTTATGAGAAACAATATATTGTCTGTACAAAACTGACCTTGTGCTGGACAAGAAAGAATGAAAATAAGCATAGAGAATACAGATCAACAATTTTTATGGGCAAGAAGAAAATATTTTTTAGGCAAGAGACCAATCAGTGAAATGTCCTCTAAATAGTCCTCCTAATTAAGTGTAACTTATTTTTGTGAAGTCCCAGTTTTATTTGTGTCCTTATCAAATGAAAATAGTTTGAGGTGCCATATGTTTATCTTTCCAACCAGTCATAAGGCACATCACAGACAGAGGTGACCCTGAGCCAGACAGAGAATCAGGGCTTCCTTTTCACTTCCCCGGTAATAAAATCCCCAGGATAGCATTCCCGATGCCACTAAGGTAACCTTTCCTCCTTCCTAAGACCTTTTAGAGCATTAAAGACATCCCCAAGAGATAATGGTTTAAAAGGAGGAAGAAAATCTTCCTTTTGTTTTCTTCTCCTTTTCTGTTTTTGAGATTGCCTTGCTCATGTGTTTCACCTTTTCCATTTTCTGTTTCTGTCGTGTCTTTGATCCAGCCCTAGAGTCGCATGGGAATCAATAAAATGGACTAAATGGCCTTCAAATTCCTGATGGCGAGTTGTGCCATTTTGTAACTTCAACTCGCAGGAAAAAAGGCTCTCCTTAAAATCAAGAGAAAATCGTTCTGATGTCATTCCTATACAGAGTTGATGGTGACAAGTTGTTTCCAGAACTTAATGCTGGGGAAAGAGAGCACATTTTATGAATGAACTCGGGGAAGACACACTGGTCTTGGGAACTTGGGGGAAGTGGCTGAACTTGCCCTCAGTTGTTCCCGCCATTCCCGTTTTAGCAGCGCTGGCAGAGAGAGAGCTGACATTCCCCCTTCTGCGTTAACACAGGCGCCCCTTGAAGTTTTTCATGGTTTCCAAACCAGAACAGTCTCAGAAGTAACCTGAATGAAATGCATATTTGATGACTGAGTCGATAAAATGTTGGTTTCAAGTGATACAAAGAAACTATGTGGTAATAACTTCTTTGGAGGAATGTTACACTTGCTAGTTGTAAAAATAAAATTTCAGTAAATACAGTAAGTTCAGTAAGTACAATAAAATTTATCTATATTTCTAAGACCCAGAAGTAACCATTTTATAGTTTGGTTGCATATTCTTATACATGCCGTAGGTAGGTAGATGGATAGATAAGATAGGAAAATATTTACATTTGCACCTGTGCATATTATTTTTGACAAAACTGTGCTCACATTAAGCATACTCTTTTAGCTGATTTAAAATATATATATATATATATATATATATATATAAATATACTGTCTTTCTGAATCACTATTTGCAGATCTTCCCATTAGAAAAATACAGTGCTCTTGCCACCCTGGTCCCTGTCCTGTTTCTCTGGGACTCCCTGCCTGGTCATGCTCTGTGAGTCTCTTTGCTTACCAGCTGCTTTGATACTGTGACCAGACCTCAATACAAATGTGCATTAGCTTAGAACAGTTCTTCCCCACTCATCAAAAAGATAATTCTGCCTTGCAGAGCTATATCCCAAGATCGAGAGACTCACAGGCTTACCTCTGGTCATCCTGGGTGGGACAGAAATGTTAGCTCTTAGTATGACCAGGGATTGGAGCATTGTCCTAGCATAGGGCTCTGAGTCCAGGCTCTGCAGGCAGTGGCTGTGTCAGGGGGACATAGAAAAGAGTGCTTCAGGGACAGTTGTACGTGGGAGAGTAGCCTGTGTGGCAATGAATGGGGAGATGACTGGTTCTCTGTGAATAGCTAAAGCCAGAAGAGCTGCTGAGACATTTGGAATCCTTCCAGTTAAAAAGGCTTTGGTGTGGGAGTACCAGAGGTTTCAGCAATTATATTATTAGCCTTGTATCGCCTAATAGGAGTCTGTGCCAGAGTCTTAGGAGTACTTACCATTACTTTGAACATATTCATTGATTTTTCTTTCTCCATTTAGAGGGACCTGGCAGAAAGAATTGTCACGTTGTCAGGAACTATTATGGAGAATAGAGGCCACATGGGCAGATGATTGAAATCATCCATCCGTCCATTCATTCACTCACTCGGCAAATACTTAGCGTATACCATGCGGCAGACTCTTTACTAGGCACAAGGAATCGAAGATGCATCGTATTGCCTGCTGAATCTCCTTGAAACTTGAAACAGCAAGTGCGCGTTGTTACGCATTGAAGTCAGTTGCTAGTGAAGCCAAAAGTGTTAAATATAAAGGAAAGTTTAGGATATATCTAGAAATAGCATTGCTGCAGTCTGCAAAACCTACTGACATGAAATTCTCATTTAAGTACATGAATATTGGGAATCTGGGGCATACATAAATAAAGAATTCACCTGATACATTTCAAAAACTGCCTTCTGAACTATTTAATTAACAACCTATGAAAAATATACTCTTGAGACCTAAGTGGATAATAGATGTCACCTTTGTTCTATAAAAATGCTTTGCTACCCGTAAAACTTAATTTTAAAATGAACAGTCAGCATTTGCAACAAGCTGTCTCTCTCAAAGTTCCACCTATCCTGGTTTGACACAAATAATGAAGAAGGGCAACATTTACCCTCATCGCTACAGCAGGCAATTTTATTTATCATTGGATTGTAAGGTGTAGTGTTGTCTCCAGAACATGAAGATTGACAGGGCAGATGGTCTTTATTGTTCCTAAAGGTCTCTTTAGTAAATGACACACTAATTCTTTAGTACTTTTATCTATCTACCCTCCCCATGCAATTAAAATTTGGTGACACATTTTTATGGTCACTAAACGGGCATAAATTAGCATTAATTAGGGGTATAGTAAGGTAATTCCCTAATGGGGAAATTACATGCAGATGCGAGGAGCAGAAGGACTACTAATAAAGTTCTCAAAATCACCTCTAACACTTTCACAGCAAAGAGGTTATGCTGTCATCTTCATAGGTTAGGCTTTTCAAAAAAAGAAAAAAAAAAGTTGAATCTTGGTACTGATCATATGTCTTCAGGTATTCATAGTCTATGTTTCCCCCTCCCCACGCCACCTGAGCCTGAGACACATAGATCTTTGGTACGGAACACAGGCTCTTTGGATTAATTAATTCATTAGTTAATCAGTAGGAGACATGCCTTTTAGACTTGCATTCTGGGTGCCAGTGTCTAAGGATTCTTCTGCTGAGCATAATGGCTTCAGGAAGCCATTAGGTGGAAACCACAGTGAAGCATTTAAAAAGGTTTTGAAATTAGATCAGAGGCTAGCTGTCATCCTTAGGAAATTCCCTCCTCCCAATATCCGAGGTATCAATTTAAATTGCTGCTATCAGATGGGCAAGAATTATTTCTACCTTTTAGCAGTCTTGTGGTCTTATCGAACGCAAGTGGCTGACCTCCCAAATAGTGATTCAGTGCATTGATATTAACAAAAGGACATTAATGGTAAATCAGATGTTTATGTTCCCAAATATAAACCAAGTGGTGGGGTAAGAAAGTCTTCTAGATAAAGAAAAAGAGACAGTAGGAGGAAAGGCCCAGCAGGATATGTTATCCCAGCATGTCCCAGCACTGACCTAAGTATCATGTGACTCAGTTTCCAAATTGACAATGCGGAAAATATCCCTGAGTTACGCCATGGAAGGCAGTGATGCCATCTTGCAGCAAAGTACTATGTTCCCTTATGGCCAAATGCTGCTCTTGACCCTCTAGTTAGAGCAAATAGAGCAAGGAAGAGGACAGCAGGTGTGTTCTAATAAGCTTACCTTTACATTTGTACCCAGGACATGCAGAGAATCACAGCCCTCTTCTGACTCCTTCTGCTCATGCCTGCATGCCCACATTTCCCGTTTCAACGATAAGATTAGTGGTCAGCGGGATTTTATAAACTATCTCACACCCTCCTCTTCCCTTTCAAATCTGCACGAACTGCTTAAGTAGAGAGTATAAGTTTTGGACATGTTAAAGGGTCATTGGGGCGGCTGCCCAGGTCTCCTTTATAAACATTTAGTCTCATTTCTTCTCTATGGTCATTTTCTCATTTTAAGCAGGGAACTGGGAATATTTAACATGTGCCCATTCCTCAGAACCCCTAATTTTGTGTCATGAAATATTTTGTATTAGCTCATAGTCTTATGTAAATTCTAAATGCTGATTTAAATGTTCGTCCCTGAAACAGAAGTTTTTATGCATCAAAGGAATATCTGCGCTTTTAAATCTTTCATTCTGTCCACTTTTCAACTCACCTGGCTTAGTGGAGCTCTTGTAACTCTTTGATATGATTTTCACCACTCGTAACCTTTATACCTTTTAAAATTTTGTGCATGATGCTTAGTCCTTACCTTGTCAACAAGAAATAGCAGTACTGGTTTCTGCTGTTGAATATTTCATATTAAAATTCACAATATTTAATGTTTCTTAGGGAAGAAATTGGCACAACATCTCTATGGTGCATCTGCTGGGTATGGCTGTCAGTTATTATAATAGGGTTTCTAACAAATGACACGTCAAAGCCTTGACTTTCAAAGCCCTTATGCAGAGTGTCAATCATTTACTCTCTGCCTGTTCAAATGAGCATTTTTCCAAGAGCACCTTTAAGGAGTGTGTGCCCTGACTTTTCATCAAAAATTCTTTCTGTCCTTATTTTATCTTGTGGAAAATCTCCCCTGTAATGGATATGTGGAAGGACAAAAATGACCAATTTTGAGTAATAATGGAGCATTTTTAATGATGTTCAGTATTCTTTGTTCTAAATTCTGAGCATGGTTGCTTGTTATCTCGTCTTTTCCCCACTGTCCTCTCTGACATGTACTTCTTTCTAAATATTCTATAAAATTTGCATAATTGTTTACATTGAAAACCTATATCAAATTGAGAAAGTTTCACCTTTAAATTTAAAAATGGAAGCACATATTTAAAGAACGGAAATAAATAGAAGATATAAGTGCTTCTTACTTAGAAACCCTGAAAAATTATTTGGTTCACCAGGATTCTGAAACAAATCAGATGATCAGTAACAATAATTATTTATAGCCAATATTACATGGCATGGTGGTGATGGTTACTGGAATCTGAATACAAATCTGGACTTTGAGAAAGTAGGTATTAATTTTAGAAAACTATTTCTGGAGATGGTTTCTTAAAAAAATGAAGCATATACTATATTTTTTCAAAAACATAATTTCACTCTTTCCATTAATTGTCTAACATTAAGCAAACATTTTTCATGTCAAATAATGAATAACTTCTATGCTAATTTTCTGAATCCTAAAAAAAGTAGATGCTTTTGAAATCAGTAACATATTGACTTCCTTTCTTCCTTCCACAGATTCAATGCCTACTATGTGCTCAGTACTAGGAACGCATGAACTCTTGCCATACATCTTAGCAGAGATACAGATTTAGACAGAAACAATGTTAAACACTGAACACCATTGTTAATAGCTTTTCTTGTATCTGTTTCTTTCTTGGAGGTGAATTGAAGGTGGTTTGGACAATTCAAACATAAAGAAACTAAGTGTTCTATCTAGTAACACAGAACTAACAATCTTTTTTTTTTTTTTTTTTGCAAAAGTGCCATCTCATCTTGTCCTCAAGAAGTGCACCTGTGGGCTCCTGGGTACTCCTTATTAAATATATAACCTATTTCATTTAGTTGGCTCACTAGGCAATAAAGTTGTTGGCCTCTTCGGTTTTTGTTTTTGTTTTTATATTGCCTGGCTCTCAGTAAATACTGGATAACAAGCTAGAAGAATGAACTGAAATAACCTATTGATGATGTTCAGGACATGCTACCCCAAATATGGTACCTTGGTAGATTATTTTAAGCTGGTGGAGTTTGAGAAAAAGACAGAAGCAGGAAGGTCACTCTGACCTGCCCACCCTTGCTCTTCTTCCCTGAAAGCAGGAAATAAACTCTCAAGTGAAAGATACCCTCCTTGTACCAGGAGGATAGAAGATCTCCTTATCACCAGAGAAAGGGAATTTAAAGCCCCAAAGGCTGTTTAAACAAACCTTGTTAAACTAACTCTTATCTTCTAAGTTACTTCTTCACCATTTACTACCCCCTAGCCCAGACCTTGTCTTATCAAGGCTTCACAAATTTATTTTTTATTTGTTTCTAAAAGGTATAAAAGCTCTCCTCTGGTCACTTCAGGTCCTTATTCTCTTGTGAAGGCTCCCATGTTCATGTAACAATTCAATAAAATCTATATGCTTTTCTCCTGTTAGTCTGTCTTTGTCTATTTCATTTTCAGACCTAGCCAGAGACCTTAAGAGGGTCAAGGAAAACTTTTTTATCTCCTCTATTTCTTCTATAATCACTAAATTTAACCTTTTAAAAAATTGATTTAGACTTCTAAATTTTCTGGATCTACACTTGATCTTAGCCAAAAGGCTGAGAAGTGATTAAATTTTCTGGATCTAAGATACAAATCAGTAGTGCCAGACTCCCACAGGAAACTTGTTGTTTACTTGCAAAAGTATTAACAGGAAACCTAAAGAGGAAGCCTTCAGACAAACTCTGTGGGCTCAAGAGATTTAAATACAATCTGGAAAGCACTTTTTTGCTTTCTTATCTAAACAAACCTTTTAAACCTCATGAGGTTTGGCTTTCACTAATGTTTATTCCTTTTCCTTGGTGACAGGCAGCAAGTACCTCCTCAGGAAGCACTAAGTATGCTTTCAGCATGTATTAAGAAATAACTATTTATTTACAGGTATTTCTGAGAGAGTGAGTGAGCAAAAAGGGGAATAGAAAGAACTGGGCATCTCTTGCCAGAATCTGACAGCTTGAACTTTATGAAAGATTAAAAGTTTTGTGTATATATATGTGTCAGCCATGGAAACTTTGGTTTATGATGTGGAAAAAAATATTTTCCATCCTCAAAAATCTGCCCAAGAAATGAATAAAAACTCTCTTAATTTATATGGGAGAAGGGAACTTAATTATGTAAATCAACAGGAGATTGACCCTGCCGTGAATTTTTAATAATATACTAATTGCCTGATAAGGAAATCAAATTAGACTTCAGTGGTAAATTTTTGTCTGAGTGTGCTGGGAGTTACAGAATCGACTCTGCTTTTCAGTAATGGTCCTGGAGCTGATATTTAGTTTGTCAGATGAAAATACTGGTCTCTCTTCTGGCATGTGTTCTCTTGATTAAGTATTGACTTAAAATTTCACTGAGTCCATCTCAGCTCTTTAATGATCTCGAAAATGAATCCCAGTTGTCTCATCTGCTTGTTTACAAGACTATAGAACAGTGACAATTGGTTAACTATGAAAGCTGAGTGAGGATGACTTTTTCCCTTAAGCATTAGTAAGGAGGAAATTTTGTTCTTATACAGTCAGATTGGTGCACCGGAAAAGGGGTCATTTGCCTGGTTGGTTTTTGTTATGGAAGAGCTACTTGGAACTTTGAATAACTTTTGCAGAGTACAAAGCTCTTCTCAGTCATATTTCTGTAAAATATGATTTTTTTTCTCCTCACTCTGTCTTTACTTCAAGAATCTTAGGGAACAGATCAAAATAATTTCAGATAGAAGAACACCTTGACTTCTTAAATGGCAAAAAGATTTTTTTTTTTTGGTCTTCCTGTAAAATCAAGACCATAAGTGGAGGGAAAAACTGAAGCCTAGATTTATAACAGGCAAAATTTCCAGGAGACTTAATATGAAAATATATTGCAGAGGAAAGAAGAATTTTCTTTTGCTAAATTACTCTCACTTTACCATGCCTATTTTCTTAAAACATAGATCTTCCATCTTTGGAAAATGGCTAAGCACCACAAGTAGCTGATTTTACAAAGCATTTGATCTGTCTTCAACAAACATTTATTGGGGACTACTTAGTTGAAAGGTACAATATTAAGGGGGATAGGAGTGGAGGTGAAAAGGGAAAAGGAATCAGATATGTTTGCTGAACTCAGAGAGGTTATAGGTTGGCAGAAGAGACAAATGCTGATACATAATCAATTAAACAAAGAAAAACATGCAAAGTCCTCTGAAGCAGAAATACAGGTATTATGCAAGTGTATTATGGGGGCTGACCTAAACCTAAGGACTCAACTTTTCTTAGCAGGGTAGATAAAATTTCAGACCTAAAGGATCTGCAAGATCTATAGATGTTTGCTAGAAAGAATAAAAGGGAAGACGTTCCAGATTGAGGGAACAGCATGTGTTAAAGCTCTGAGGTTGAAACCAGCAAGACAGGCTGGAGAAACAGACAAGTCCTGCATGGCTGGAATACACAGTACACGAATAAGGAGCAAGGCAGGAGGCTAAGAGACTGGAGGAGTGAGATCACACATGACCTTGCAGTGACAAAATGCATGTTTAAGCATGGCTTGGAATGATGAAAAACGCAGTATTTCAATTTCAGGAAATATCCTTAAGCATTCATATGTGAAAATAATTCTGAATAATAAAAATTTTCACATAAATTATTCTTACTCTCCAGAGTTTTTTCAGAATATTTGTTCAAAACAGAAAGGTTAGGGGTCCACTAAACCCTCAAAACCCAGCATTTCCCTCTTCCTCCCTTGATTTAGAATATTATGAGGAGACACTTTTCTTTCTCAGATGGTATCTTATTCAGTTCACCTAACATATTTTGGGAGCTCTGCAGACTATTACTCTGGAAATTATGGTCTTAGGAGACACGAACTCTCTTTGCACTTTCTTTGAGGCTCAAAATGCGAAGTAGCTCCTTCCTTTCAGAGTTTCTGTGAGCTTTGCCAACATTTTAGGTAACGGCCAACACTTAGCATGGCGAATACCGTTCCAAATGCTATTCATGTAAGATGGATTTCTTTTATCCTGCCTACAACACTGTGGGGTAGGAGTTATTAATATTACAGATAAGTGAACTGAAACCCAAAGAGGCTAAATTGCTCCAGATTGTACAGCTAGTAAAGAGCAGAGTGACAGTGGGAACCACCACGCTGTGCTTCCTCTGACACATGGTAGAATAACAACAGTATATTGTTTCTTATCCAAGATATCCAATATCTATGAATTTAATTTGTGCATTTTTATTAATGCTTACATATTTGAAACAATCTATTGGCTGGTCAGATATTTTGGCATATCATTTATTTCTTGTGGTAAGTTAGCAAATAACATTAATTACCAAATCCTTGAGTGGTTGGGTGAGTTCAGAGCCTTAGGCTGCTGTTTTTAAGGGTTCAGGGGAGGGGACAAGGCTGACTATAAAGGTGTGAGAATCAGGTCCCATACTTCCCAGAAGAAGGAGAATTGTGAATGTTGGAAATCAGATATGCAACTGTGAAAATATACCAGAGTTCTATTAATTAGTAACTATAAGCAATAATTTTCTTTAAAGATTTTATTTATTTATTTGACAGAGAGATAGAGAGCACAAGTAGGCAGAATGGCAGGCAGAGGGAGAAGGAGGAGCAGGCTCCCCTCGGAGCAGGGAGCCTGATGCGGGGCTCGACCCCAGGACCCTGGGATCATGACCTGAGCTGAAGGCAGACGCTTAATGACTGAGCCACCCAGGCGCCCCCCCAATAATTTTTATTAAACAGAGAAGGGAATGAAAACCCTAAGATCTTGGGGTTGCCATGAGGATCAAGTGAGTTAATTAATATCGGTAAAGTGTTTAGAACAGTACCTGCAATAAAGCAGGTGCTCAACAATGATAACTGTTGTTACTACCTTTTTTGGTACTGAATTCCATCCATCTTTTTCCTAAACAGGAATTAGTTATTGTGGACAATAGAGAAATTTTTTTTGTGTGTGTGTGGTTTGTTTGTTTTTTGCCTACTTTAACACCCTATGCTCATGAAAAATCAAGAAATAGTAAATGAAATTTTGCTATAAGAAAACAGGGCTCTAAGATGCCCAAATACTTGCCATAAAAAAAAAAATAGACAATTCTTGCATGAGAGAGGCATGCCTGTACCTGGTAGAAGATTTGCAATTTGGAAAAAAAAAAAACCCAAACTCTAAAAGATAATGAATAAACTTTGATATTTCCATTTAGAAAGGATTTGTAAAAGGCTTAAATCAAGAAGGCAAGGAAAAAAGAAAGAGATG
Organism: Neomonachus schauinslandi; assembly: GCF_002201575.2. NCBI lineage: Eukaryota > Metazoa > Chordata > Mammalia > Carnivora > Phocidae > Neomonachus > Neomonachus schauinslandi. The sequence continues at coordinate 50,321,578 of NC_058405.1, read as the reverse complement.
ACAGCAACAACATTTTGGAAACTAGAAACAAAGGCAGTTGGCATGGGTAAGTGGCAGGGGTGGGGGAGGAGGTAGAGGAGATTCAGAAGCATTCCCCAATGCATCCCACCACTTATAAGCCTCATGTATTTTACCTTAATTTGGGTACTTGTTAACACCACTACAGAATGCCAGAAAACACAAGAATCAGAACCACCAATTATTTCATAAAGTGAGGGTACAAGGGGGTTATAAACAGTTATGTGAAAGTTGATCTCTAGTATATATTTCAATATATTTAGACAGAATTTATATCTATGCCTGATATAGAATTACATGCAATAATAAGAAAACTAATCCCTTCAAGAAAAGCAAAAACGATTGTATAAGAAAGGTGGTTGTGAATATTAATACTGATATTATAAACAAAGCTATAACTATATTGAAGCTATAACTGTATTGAAGCTTAAGTGTTAAGAATTTTGTGTGTGGGAGCGAGGAGGGAAAGAGGGTGAAGTCCTCAATATCCATAGTAGGAAGTCAATAGATATCACCTAAAATGGGGAAAAAATGAGAAATAGCCCAACAAGCATATTATTTAGAAACATAAAAGTAGATACCAGAAGAAACAAAGGAGCTGAGAGTAGTTACCTCTGGGGAATGCAAATCAGCTTAGGGACAGTAAGAGAGACCAGCTACATTTTATTTCAAGTCTTGGAGAACTATCTGGCTTATCTAAAACCATGTGTGTCTGTATCTTTGATAGATATAAAAATTACAGTAAAAGGAAGAGAGAATACTCTTGTATAGTAGGAGTAGAAATTCTTACAACAAAGTAAAGCTAAAAGTGGTGTTAATAAGTACCCAAATTAAGGTAAAATAAATAAGGCTTGTAAGTGAGGTGGGATGCATTGGGGAATGTAGGCATATGTCAGGGGGCAAGTAGCAGAAAAACTAGGGAAAGTGGTTACACAAAGGTATTTAGCATACTTCGGCTTCTTTAACGCTTTGTGCCTAAAGTAGCTTTAATGTACTTACGGCTCTTGACAAGCAGCCCGCTGATATTGGGCAATGCAATGAAGTGGTCTAGTCCAATGAATCTGGTCATATATCACATTAAATCCCTTGGCATGTAGAGTTGGTCACAGCTTATGTAGTTGCTATTTCCTGTAAAATTATGGCAGTGATATACGTAGATATATTTTCAAGCATGCCCAAGAGTAAAATTTTTATTGTTTTACAAGACAGACTGCTTATCATATAATCAGAGAGTTGGAATGGGCATTAAAGGTTATCTGGTTCTACTCTGTTTAATTCTTAAATTTCCTGCACAATATCCCTATTTAGTGAGAAATGCTTTTACCCATTGTACAGAATTCCCTCCCAATGACTGTATGGGGACATCTTGTTTCCAGATTGTTCAGGATTGAAGAGGATATGAACAGAGTGATCAGTTCCCATAAGGCAGTGTTATGGTCATGGCATGGTCCTTTTAAAGGAGATTGATATTAGATGATTAGTGTGAATAGCAAGATGAACAGTGATAAGTTATATGTAATCATTTTATAAAATTATTGGTCCTGTTAATTTAATTGGTACCAGTATTCACTTCGGTCCTTGTTAACATGGCCTCCTCATTAGATTCTTGATTTTGAGATGTCTATTTTTTGGCTGTAGACGTGAGTAATTTTCTCAAGAATCTACACATTTGGGACGCCTGGATGGCTCAGTCGTTAAGCGTCTGCCTTCGGCTCAGGTCATGATCCCAGGGTCCTGGGATCGAGCCCCGCATCGGGCTCCCTGCTCTGCGGGAAGCCTGCTTCTTCCTCTCCCACTCCCCCTGCTTGTGTTCCCTCTCTCACTGTGTCTCTCTCTGTCAAATAAATAAATAAAATCTTAAAAAAAAAACTACGCAATTATCACATTCTTTGAGTTTCATATTTAAGAAGGTCTTCTGTTGACTTCAGAAATAAATGAAAATCAGATGGCTAGGGCTAGGTATTTGGGGCTGTAGGCATGACATACTATGCAACAGTTAAAAAGAATGACACAAATTTGTATGTTCTAATATAGTAAAACAAACTGCTAACATATGTTTATGAATTTATACTTAAAAATGCCAAATAGTGCATATAGAATAATAGAAGATGCTAATTTTATAGTCCTTAGAAGTACCTATGCTCAGTGCATGGTACATGCTATCTAAGCAGGTTTTAAAATATGAAATTTATCTATCTTACTATTTTTAGTGGGGGATATACAAGTAACTGCTAATACCGGGTACCTTTAGCTCAAGGACTAGGGAATCAGAGAGTGAAGGGAGGAATTCAGTTTTCATTTTATTCCATAATGTGCATTGTGAATTTTTAACTTTGCACATGTTACTTACATTTAAAATATTTTTAAAGAAAAACATAATAGAACTATCAAGGAAGCTTTTAAAAACAATATTCTAGAAAATAATTATGAGTGAAACTATTCTGTACCCTTGTGTTAATTTGATTTTTTTGCTTGTTTACCTCTATATATTTTTCTTAATTTAGAAATTTTAATAAGGACATGTTCTACCTGATTATTTTTAAGTGTTGCTTTAATCATATTAAAATTTTTTATCTTGTAAACTTGGTCTTCAGGTTCCTTTTTTCCTGTTGCATAATTGATTATGGCTTCCATTATCTCTTATTTTTTCTTTGGAAACACACACATTTTATAGTTTGAAACACCATTCTATGTCCGCCAGAATGGTCACTTTTTTTCTTCTCAAGGTTCTTACTCCTTTCATCTTTTCTACTGTGTTCCAGATGCACTGTTTGTGTACTACCCGTCGCTGAAGTTGTGCTTTACAACATCCGATCTCTCAGCTGACACTAATGTGAATTATTTCATTGTTGGTTTTATTCCTTTCTTCTCTCATTTAATATATTTCTGTCCTCTGTTTTGCCTTTTGGTAGTGAGTTCACTCAACGTGGCTCCCTGCTCTCAGTTCTAAAGGCCTAATTTAATTGATATATCTGATGCCAAGAAATAAATGTCCTAAACTGTTCTATTTTATGTATAGTTCCCCTATATACAGGTGTGTGTATATATATATATATATATATACACACACACACAAACGTACATACATGTATATACATATATGTATACACACATATATTGCCCTATTCTAGGTAATTGTTGTTTCTTTTGTGGGATAGTTCAAAAAGACCAGGGTAAATTTTAATTATTCAAAATTAAACCGTGTGTTCTGGTTGATATTTGCAAATAGATTTTTTTTTTAAATTCTATTTGCACTTCCCTCCTCTGACTGTGCCCCTGGATCCTGACAGATTACCTTTCCCAAAATAGATATGCTTTGTTCATAAACTAATTCCTAATTCCTTCTCAGTTATTTTTTTCTGTTCCCTTGGGCTGAGGCTCTTTAGATGTGAAGTTCTTTACTTTTGCTATAGTAACATAACCAGAAACCAATACTTCTTTGTTCATAGCAGAGAACGGGAAAGACTCTAACTCTCAGCATCCACTATTCAGAATATTCTTTGTATTTCTACCCTTATGTAAAAGGTGTTTTTCTATAGAAAGCTATTCTCAAACCAGGGATAAATATCCTTGTTTCCTTCTTACCATTATACTCTTAACTACCGTTAAGATGTTTTTACTTTGATAGTTTTCATATGTCCTCTATGGCTTTAGTTTTACTAGAATGTACTTTCATCAGTAGAGAAAGTATAATGCTGACTCATAATTCCCTATTTTCCTGTTCCCTAAGATGTGTTTATTGCCCCACATGTTAAAATCAATGTCGTTGTTATGTCTTATATGTGTGCTCACTGTTTTTCTGAAATCTGTTTTTGGAAATGAATAATGGAACCCTTGTTCACTGATGGTGGGAACTGAAATGGTGTAGGCATCAAAAGTGTGGGGGCTTCCTTAAGAAATCAAAAATAGAACTATCATGTTGCAGCAATTCCACTTCTGGTTATATATTGGAAGGAATTGAAATCAGGGTCTTGAGCAGATACCTGCATTCCCACGTTCATGGTCACACTATTCACAATAGAAAAGATACAGAAACAACTTTAATGCCATCAATGGATGAATGGATAAAGAAATTGTGGTATATACATGAATGGAATATTATTCAGCCTTAAAAAAAAGAAAATCCTTCCATAAGTGACAATATGGATGAAGCTGACGGGAATTATGCTAAGGGAAATAAGCCAATTACAGAAAGACAAATACTGCAAGATTCCATTTGTATGAGGTATCTAAAATAACCAAACTCATGGAAATAGAGAGTAGAATGAGAGTTGTCAGGAGGATATAGGAATTTGTTGTTCAGTGGGTATAAAGCTATAGTTATATATGATGAATAAATTCTAGAAATCGGTTATACAACATAGTGTTTGTAGGTAACAATACTACATTGTGCACTTAAAAAAATTAAGAGGATAAAATCTCATGTGTTCTTATCCTAAAAAAAGGCCTGGGGAGGGAGGCACAAGGAAACTTTTTGGAGATGATGGATATGATTATTACCTTGATTCCTGTGCAGGGTCATGAGTGTAGGCATATAAATTAAAATATATTAAATAAGTGTCATTTTTGACTATTGGATATTCTGTAGTAAAGCTGTTTGAAAAAGTACAATGACATTAGAATGGAAAATATAAAGAGAAATATGGAATGAAGAAGATAATACAGATAAGCTATTTTTGAAGTGAAATTTTAAATACTCTTGAAGTTTTCTAGAGACATAGGATAGCATGCATCAGTTCATAAAGAAATTAATCAGGTTAGTTGTGATTCTCATGCTTAAATATATGTAAAGAAATAATTAGGAATTTTGGGATTTCTTTCAAAATAATTCAGAGAATGGGAAGTAGCTTGAGATACAGGTGAGATATCTGAGATTGGTAGTAGCGGGGTAATACTTTGGGAAAGGAGTTTGGCCCTATTAACAGTCATTCAAGCTAGGTGAGTGTTCATGGTATCATCCACTGTACTTTTCTATATGACTAAAACTTTCTACCTTAAAAAGTTTAAAGTAGGGATGCCTGGGTGGGCTTAGTTGGTTAAGTGTCTGCTTTAGCTCAGGTCAAGATCCCAGGATCCTGAGATCGAGTACCGAATCAGTCTCCTTGCTCAACGGGGAGCCTGCTTCTCCCTCTCCCACTCCTCCTGCTTGTGTTCCCGCTCTTGCTGTCTCTCTCTCTCTGGGAAATAAATAAATAAAATCTTTAAAAAAATTTAAAACTTAAAATATAAATTAAGAAATATAACTCAGATTAAGAAAAAGGGCTTGAGTTTTTAAATAAAAACAAATTGCATTTCTTTTTAGTTCAGGATGGCTATATTGCTTTAAAATCCACCATACATCACAGATATTATTTTACTCTTTTTTTTTAAAGATTTTATTTATTTATTTGAGAGAGAGAGAATGAGAGACAGAGAGCGTGAGAGGGAGGAGGGTCAGAGGGAGGAGGGTCAGAGGGAGAAGCAGACTCCCTGCCGAGCAGGGAGCCCGATGCAGGACTCGATCCTGGGACTCCAGGATCATGACTTGAGCCGAAGGCAGTCGCTTAACCAACTGAGCCACCCAGGCATCCTATTTTACTCTTTTTAAAATATATGTCTCCAAATACAAAGCTCCCAGGATTGTTGAGTCACAAGGCACAAATCTATTGAGAATTTGTCATTTCAGAGTATAGATGATAATAAATAGAACAGTAAATAATAAATAAAGATGCCCTGGAAAGGCAGGGGTAGAATGGTTGGGTTGATGTAAGGATAATGGAGAAGATGTGCTGTGATCATACTTCCTGGCTCAGAAGAGAATCAGCTCATATGGCTTGAGCATGCATTCTGCAAGTTTGTTTTTATTTTTATTTTTATTTTTTTAAAGATTTTATCTGTTTATTTGAGTGAGCGAGAGAGGAAGAGAGTGTGAGCATGAGCAGGGGCAGGGGCAGAGGAAGAGGGAGAAGCAGACTCCCTGCTGAGCAGGGAGCCCAACATAGGGCTCAATCCCGGGGCTCCGGGATCATGACTTGAGCCAAAGGCAGACACTTAACAGACTGAGCCACCCAGGTGCTCATGCAGATGTGTTTTAAACACATTATATTTATCAGTCCATTTTATCTTCCTAAGATTCCAGTGAGGCATGTGCTGTTGTTGTACTTTTATATGGGAAGATGAAGACAACATGGGTCAATGACTGGCAAATTCTGGATTAAAGGAAGAGAGCTGGATTCATTTTTTTTATTCTTTCCCCCCTTTCTTAAATTTAAATTCCACTTGGTAAACATACAGTGTAATATTAGTTTCAGGTATAGAATATAGTGATTCATCATTTATATATAACATCCAGTGTTCATCACAACAAGTGCCCTCCTTAATACCCATCACCCATTTAACTCATATCCCTGCCCACCTTCCCTCCAGCAACCCTCAGTTTGTTCTCTACTGCTAAGAGTCTATTTCTTGGTTTGGCTTTCTTTTATTTTATTTTTTTCGTATGTTCATATAGTGTTTCTTAAATTCCATATATGAGTGAAATCATATGGTATTTGTCTTTCTCTGACTTATTTTACTTAGCATACTACACTCTAGCTCTATCCATGCCATTGCAAATGTCAAGATATCATTCTTTTTGATGGCTGAGTCACATTGCATTGTGTATGTGTATACCACATCTTCTTTATCTGTTCATCAGTCAATGTATATTTGGGCTGTTTCCATAATTTGGCTATTGTTGATAATTCTGCTATAAACATTAGGGTGCATGTATCCCTTTGAATTAGTATTTTTGTATCCTTTGGTTAATACCTAGTAGTGCAATTGCTGGAGTAATGGATTGAGTAACTTCCATACTCTTTTCCAGAGTGGCTGCACCAGTTTGCATTCCCACCAACAGTGTAAGAGGGTTCCCCTTTCTCCACATCCTTGCCAACACCTGTTGTTTCTTGTTTTGTTAATTTTAGCCATTCTGACCGGTATGAGGTGATAGATACCTCATTGTATTTTTAACTTGTATTTCCCTGATGATGCATGATTCTGAGCATCTTTTCATCTTTCTAACAGTAGCCATCTGTATGTCTTCTTTGGAAAAAATGTCTATTCATGCCTTCTCCCCATTTCTTAACAGGATTATTTGTTGTTTGGTGTTGAGTTTGATAAGTTCTTTATAGATTTTGGATACTAGCCCTTTATCAGATATACCATTTGCAAATATCCTCTCCCATTCCAAAGGTTGTCTTTTAGTTTTGTTGATTGTTTCCTTTGCTGTGCAGAAGCTTTTTATCTTGATGAAATGCCAATAGTTTATTTTTGCTTTTGTTTCCCTTGCCTCATGAGACATGTTTAGTGAGAAGTTGCTGTGGCCGAGATCAAAGAGGTTGCTGCTTATGTTCTCCTCTACGATTTTGATGGTTTCCTGTCTCACATTTAAGTCTTTCATCCATTTTGAATTTATTTTTGTGTGTGGTATATGAAAGTGGTCCAATTTCATCCTTTTGCATGTTGCTGTACAATTTTCCCAACACCATTCGTTGAAGAGGCTGTCTTTTTTTCCCACTGAATATTCTTTCCTGCTTTACCAAAGACTAATTGACCATATAGTTGAGGGTCCATTTCTGGGCTCTCTATTCTGTTCCATTGATCTATGTGTCTGTTTTTGTGCCAGTACCATACTGTCTTGATGATGACAGCTTTGTAATAGAGCTGGAAGTCCGGAATTGTGATGTGTCCAGTTTTGCTTTACTTTTTAGGATTGTTTTGGCTATCTGGGGTCTTTTGTGGTTCCATACACATTTTAGGACTTTTGTTCTAGCTCTGAAAAATACTGGTGGTATTTTGATAGGGATTGCATTAAATGTATAGATTGCTTTGGGTAGAATAGACATTTTAACAGTATTTGTTCTTCCAGTCCTTGAGCATGGACGGTCTTTCCATTTGTTTGTGTCATCTTCAATTTTGGTTAGATTTTTTTCTTAGGTATCTTACGGTTTTTGGTGCAATTGTAAATGGGATTGATTCCCTGATTTTCCTTTCTGCTGCTTCATTATTGGTGTATACGAATGCAACAAGTTTTCTACGTTGATTTTGTATCCTGTGACTTCACTGAATTCGCTTATCAGTTCTAGCAATTTTTTGGTGGAGTCTGTTGGGTTTTCTACATAGAGTATCATGTCATCTGTGAATAGTGAAAGTTTGGCTTCTTCCTTGCTGATTTGGATGCCTTTTATTTTTTTTTGTTGTTTGATTGCTGTGGTTAGGACTTCCAGTACTATGTTAAATAACATAGTGGTGAGAGTGGACATCCCTGTCTTTATACTGACTGTAGAGGAAAAGGGCTCAATTTTTTCCCATTGAGGATGATATTAGCTGTGGGTCTTTCATGTATGGCCTTTTGATGTTGAGGTATGTTCCCTCTGTCCCTACTTTGTTGAGGGTTTTATTATGAATGTATGTTGTACTTTGTCAAATAACTTTTCTGCATTTATTGAGAGGATCATATGGTTTTTACCCTTTCTTTTATTAATGTGGTGTATCACATTGATTGATTTGTGAATATTGAACCACCCCTGCAGCCCAGGAATAAATCCCACTTGATCATGGTGAATGATTCATGTAATGTACTGCTGGATTTGATTAACTAGTATCTTGTTGAGAATTTTTGCATCCATGCTCATCAGGGATATTGGCTTGTAGTTCTCTTTTTAAATGGAGTCTTTGGTTTTGGAATCAGGGTAATGCTGGCCTCATAGAATGAGTTTGGAAGCTTTCCTTCCATTTCTGTTTTTTGGAATAGTTTGAGAAGAGTAGGTATTAACTCTTTTAAATGTTTGGTAGAATTCCCTTGGGATGCCATCTGGCCCTGGACTTTATTTGCTGGGAGAATTTTGATTACTTATTCAATTTCTTGGCTGGCTATTGGTCTGCTCAAGTTTTCTATTTATTCCTATTTCAGTTTTGGTAGTTTATAGATTTCTAGAAATTTATCCATTTCTTCCAGATTATCCAATTTGGTGGCATATAATTTTTCATAATATTCTCTTACAATTGTTTGTATTTCTGTGGTGTTGGTTGTTATTTATCATCTCATTTGTTTTTGTTTTTTTATTTATTTGGATCCTTTCTCTTTTCTTTTTGATAAGTCTGACTAGGGGTTGATCAGTTTTATTACTTTTTTCAAAGAACTATCTCCTGGTTTCATTGATCTGTTTTTCTGGGTTTTTTTGTTTTGTTTTGTTTTGTTTTTAGTTTCTAAATCATTTTTTTCTGCTCTTTATTATTTCCCCTTCTGCTGGCTTTGTGCTTCATTTATTGTTCTTTATCTAGCACCTTTAGGTGTAAAGCTAGGTTGTTTATTTAAGATTTTTTTGCTTCTTGAGCTAATAAGCCTTTGTTGCTATATTCTCTGTCTTATGACTGCTTTTGCTGCATCCCAAAGGTTTTGGACTGTCATGTTTTCATTTTCATTTGTTTCCATGTATTTTTTTTTATTTCTTCTTTAATTTCCTGGTTAACCCATTCATTCTTTAGTAGCATGTTCTTTAACCTCCATGTGTTTGTGGTCTTTCCAAATTTTTTCTTGTGGTTGACTTCAAATTTCATGGTATGTGGTCAGAAAAGATGTATGGTATGATCTCAATCTTTTTGTACTTATTGAGGCCTGATCTGTGATCTAGTATGTGATCTGTTCTGGAGAATGTCCCACTTACACTTGAAAAGAATGTACATTCTGCTGCTTTATAATGAAATGTTCTGAATATATCTGTTAAGTCCATCTGGTCCAGTGTGTCATTCAAAGCCATTGTTTCCTTGTTGATTTTCTGCTTGGATGATCTGTCCATTGATGTAAGTGGGGTATTAATGTCCCCTACTATTACTGTATTATTATCAGTGAGTTCCTTTATGTTTGTTATTATTTTATATATTTGGGTAGTCCCAAGTTGGGAGCATGAATATTTACAATTGTTAGATTTTCTTGTTGGATAATCCCCTTTATTATGATATAGTACCCTTCTTCATCTCTTGTTACAGTCTTTGGTTTAAAATCTAGTTTGTCTGATATAAGTATTGCTACTCTGGCTTTCTTTTGATGGCCATTTGCATGATGTCCATTTGCATCCCATATCATGGGATAATGTATTTTCCATTCCCTTACTTTCAATGTGCAGGTGTTTTAGGCCTAAAATGAGTCTCTTGTAGGCAGCATATAGATGGGTCTTGTTTTTTTTTATCCATTCTGACACACTGTGCCTTGGGGCACCTGGGCATCTGCCTTCAGCTCAGGTCATGATCCTGGGGTCCCCAGATTGAGCCCCACATCGGGCTCCCTGATCAGTGGGGAGTCTACCTCTACCTCTCCCTCTCCCTCTGCTGCTCCCCCTGTTCGTGCTCTTTCTCTCTCTCTCTCTCTCTCTCTCTCGCTCGCTCTCAAATAGTCTTTAAAAGAAAAAAGTCATTGTATTCCTGACACACTGTGCCTTTTAATTGGAGCATTTAGCTCATTTATATTCAGAGTAGAGGTGTATTTAGTGCCATTTTATTACTTGTTTTGTCATTGTTTCTGGAGATTTTGTCTGTTTCTTTCTAGTCTTTGTCACTTTTGGTCTTTCCTTTCCACCCACAGTCCCATTTAATATTTCTTGCAGGGCTGTTCTTGTGGTCATGAATTCCTTTAGTTTTTGTTTGTCTTGGAAACTCTTTATCTCTCCCTCTGTTCTGAATGATAGCCTTTCTGGATAGAATATTCTTGGCTGAGGATCTTTCCCATTCAGCCACTCTCTTCTGGCTTGCCAAGTTTCTGTGGAGAGATCTGCTGCTAAGCTTATTTGTCTTCCCCTGTAAATTAGGAACTTCTTTTGTCTTGTTGCTTTTAGGACTTTTTGTTTATCACTATATTTTGTAAATTTAACTATAATATGCCTTGGTGTTGGCCTGCTTTTGTTGATTTTGATGGGAGTTTTCTGTGCTTTCTGGATTTGGATACCTGTTTCCCTTCCCGGATTAGGGAAGTTTTCCTGAAATAAATTATATTTATTTCCTGAGATCAATTATTATTATTTCCTGAAATAAAACTTTTGCCCCCTTTTCTCTCTCTCCTTCCAGGACTCCTATGACAGAAATGTTACTATGTTTGATGGAGTCACTGAGTTCCCTAAGTCTACTCTTGTAATCCATCATTATTCTTTCTCTCTTTTATTCAGCTTCATCATTTTCCATAATTATGTCTTTTGTATCACTAAGTCATTACTCTGCTTTTTCAGTCCTTATGGTCATTACATTTAGTTGGTTTCAAATCTCAGTTACTGCATTTTTCATTTTTCTGATTGTTCTTTAGCTCTTTTTTCTCTGCAGTAAAGGTCTCCCTGATGTCTTCCAAGCAACAAGTGTCCTTACGATTGTTGCTTTAAATTCTGCATCAGGCATATTACTTATATCTGTTTTGATTAGATCCCTGGCTGTGATCTTAGAAAATCCTGTTATGTTCTGTTTCCTGCTCTTGAGAATAAAGGCTTTCTGGAGAAGAGGTCATATAGTGCTCAGGGCCTGGCACTTCAGGAGATGTCTCTGGTATGTGCTGCCTGCACTCTGCTGCTGTGTTTTGGCTGCACTGTTCCTCAGATCAGTTGTCTGTAGAGGTTCCCCTTTCCTGCAGTGGGTAGTGTTTGGACCTTGGCTGGAGTATGAGTTTTAGCTAGGTGTGCTCTGGTAGGCTTGTTAAATGAGACCTGTTGCTACTTCCACTAGAACTGAAGCTTTGCAAAATGCTGTGGTCAGTAGATGTGGTGTGTGCAGGGTTTTGTCTTGGTCTTCTAGGCAAGGGGCCCACTGGGCTGGTACTTAGGCACAATTGCCTGGGAAAGGAGTCCCAGGAGACCACAGGGGGCAGGACTTGGTGTCAGCAGGTTAGACAGCCAGTGTTAGATCTGTACTGTTTACTGAAGTTAGTTTATGCTGAGGGATGGGGGAGGGAAATAGTGCCAGCCAGCTCTTTAGTCCCAGGAGAGGGAGTTCCTACTTGCTGCTTTCAGGGAAACCCTCCCAAAAAAGTGAGTAATTTCCCTTCATGCATCTTAGGCATTTTTCAGATCACTGTTTCCACACTGTCTGTCTCCAGATTGCTTGCCTTCCTGGAGAACCATAGCACACCTTGGGCTCTATCCCAGCCAGGCCGGCTGGCTTTTAAAACTCCAAACTTCAGGGAACTGGTGTGGCTGGGACCGAGACTGGTCTTCTGAGGGAGGGTTTCACCTTGCTGGGACTGATGGAGGTTTGACCCGGAAGGACAGTTGTGCCAGAGTGCAGGGGCATGGCATTTGGAGCAAAGCTGGCTAAAGAGCCAGTGTCTGGGTTAGCCACCCTCAGCAGGTGTCTCGGCACCTGTGCTGTGGGGTGGGGGAGGGAAATGGCACCTGCCCTTTCTTCTGTACCTGGAGAGGCAATGCTAGCTCTCACAGATGTGCTCTGAGAAGAGAGAACAGTCTCTCCCTGTGTGCTTTAGGTGATCCTCAGATCTCTCTGTTCTCTCTCTCCTTTCTCTCTCTCCTCTTTCTCCAATTTCTCTCTCTCTCTCTCTTTCTCCTTTCTATAACCAGGGCTTCCTCCCCTCCACAGAACCAGTGATTCGTTTCTCCTCGTAACCATGTCTCTGCATCTCTTTTCTTCCTCTATGTAGCATCTCTCCTTCTAGTTGTGTAGTTTGTTTTATCAGCCCTCATGTCAATTTCTTGGGCATTCAGAATGATTTGATAGTTATCTAGTTGTGTTCAAGGTATGAGACAAGCCCAGCGTCCTCCTATTATGCTGCCATCTTAGTTCCCCCCATCTTTTTTATTCTTAAGCATGATTTGGTCCTGCCTCTCTTGTATCACAGCACTGGGGAGATGTAGTTTGGATTTGTTGTTCAGTGCAACTTCTGATACATTGTTTTGGTCTCAGAGTTAAGGACGAAGATGTGGCTACATAAATGATTTTATATCCACTCCCTTATTTTTGTATTTTATCGGATAATGTGTGTCCTTTTACAAAACAAAAGAGTTTCTAAACGTACTGTCTTCAAAATTATAGTTAATAAAAATTCTCCTTGGATGGTGTTGTATAGACTCATACCTACTTTTTAATTGTGGTATGTCTGCTTTCTTTATGATATATACAAAATTTTAGTTTATAGGTGTTCTTAGACTATCCCCATCTTATCCTAACACACACATACACATGCATGGAGATGTCTTTGACCCATTTCCTTTCTTCTCTTCCTTGACTCTTCATAGAGTCTGGCCTTGCCAGATAGAGCACTGAGCTTTTGTGCTTGAGAATTAGTATGGAAGGGAAAGGTGAGAACAGTAAGAGCCACATTTGGCAAAGGTTATTGTAGAAGGACAATTCTCCATGGATCTCAAATTTTTACATCTTGTGAGTGAGGCACTCACTGTTTTTTTTGCTCTAGATTATGTTTGAAATAACATTTAAATAGTGTATCACGTTGGTAGATATAGTGTGTCCCTCTGGAGCAAAGGGAAGGTATGTTTAATATCTAGTAAAATAAAGATAAAGTCTCTCCCTGGGGCAAAGGATAGGTATGTGTTATAAACTAGGTCAGTTCCCTAAGTTCAGTGTTCCTCTCCTATGATGCAGTCCACTGGTTTGTTGTCTGGCATTCTTCGCATCACTTCTTTGGAATTGGGACTCGGGAAACTTGCACAATAATGTGGACTCTTTGGCTATTACTTTAGATGTGAGTGATAAAGTGTTCTTTATCTCTCACCCAGGAGTCTCCATCTTCTGTCAGCATCCATGAAACTGGAGGCTAACTTTTTAGCTTAACAGTAGGCTAAAATCTGAGATGCTTTACAGTTGTTGACAGTTAAATAAAATTCTTTTGGTTGAGGAGATGGATTTCTGAAAGATAGAACAGTTTTGGAATGTGAAGGCAAAAAGAAGGAGAAATGAGTAATAGTGAGGTCTGTGTTTACTTTGTAGTCATCAAGAAATACATATAAAGGGTTTTAGCTAATTTGAGGCTACCTTGGGTGACATGAAATATATGTGTAAGTCTACGTGTATGTGTTTTCTTTCAACTAGGAGAACACTTCAGGAATGATTTGGTTCATAGCTTCATAAGCATTACGTGGGTATCTTCATTGGCATTTTAATAGGGAGTTGAAGAAATTCAGGTATTGTTAGCTGGGTACCTTCTCAAACTAAAAATGTCGTGGTTCTATTTAATATTCAATTACAGTTTCAGTAGCTCAGCTTCTGTCTTCTTCCATTCTATCATTATCAGCACAACACTTTCTCAAAAGAAAAAAAGAACTTAATCTCTCTCCAAAACTTACACACACATGCACACATTGAAATTTCCTGTTTCTCAGATCTACCAAAGGAAAAATAGTCACTTAAATAGTATTTATTGAAAGACTCTTGGTATATGGAATTAAATCAGTCACTTGGAGATAATATCATATTGTTTCCTAGGGGTTTATAATTTAAAACAGTTGTGATAAATCATTAGCATTAAAATAATATACAAACATATTAAAAGAGAGAGTTGAGTGTTCATGCCGCTCATTATGCATCCAACACTAAGAATGACTAAGATAAATTAGGCTAGAGAATGTCAGTGCCTATGAATTTACCAGTAACCACCTATTCCACATTTTTAATGATTGATTTTTTTTAAGTGTTTTCAGAATTATAAGAGGATGAAACAGATAATGTTTTATGGAAAATTGAACAAAAGCGGGTTTTGAAAGCCATTTGTGTATGCAGTGTAGTGAACTTTAAAAACACTTATTCACCTAAAATATGTTTCCTCTGCCTGGAACCGCTCCTTCCACCCTCCTTCAGCCAACCGCCTTCTAACTCTTAACTCCCTTTGGGGATCTCAGAGAAAATGTCACCTTCCCCAAATTATCTTAGCCTTCTTTCTGTGCTTCCAGAGTCCACTGCGCCTCCTCCTATCATAGCATTTATCATGAGATGCTATGATTGCCAGTTGGTTTTTGCTTTTTCTATTAGACTGTAATATCCTTGAAGACAATGATTGTCTTGCACCCCATTTAAATACACAATATGTATTTTTCAATTATGACTGTAATTTTGAAAAAATTATGCTAAATGCCCATGCTGCTGTGGATTTGGTCCTTCAACAGTAAAAGGGCATTAGTGGAAAAACTGAAAACTGATGTCTGAAAAAAGTCTGTTAATAGTAATGTGCCAATGTTATTTTCTTAATTTTGACAAATACAAGTTATGTAAGATGTTAACATTATGGAAAGCTGCATGACAGGTATACCAGAACTCTGTACTAAAATTACTCCAAGATAAAAAAGTTTATTTAAAAATTATGGGAAATTATTATTACTATTACTACTCCTACTACATTGTCAGATGACCTCCACAAAATTCCACAATCTGAATGGTCCTGCACCTCACCTGCTCTAGGTAGTAATGAAAAATGTTATAAATTTCTTATCCCGTCTCTTATTAAAGACCACTCTTTCCCCACCAAATCTGTCTGGCTGTGTATAGAAATACTCAGGAGTGATGTGCAAGTGATCACACACAGTCTTGCTTCATGTTGTCCATTCTGGCAGCCCACGAGCTGTTGCCATCCACCTTTTGGAAGGAGTCCCCTGTCTCTGCCACTGATGCAGCTTCTGTGAGGCGGCTGGTTCTCTGAGGGCCCACAGATCAGTGCTGCTGAACTCTGCAGGCATGAAGAGAATGCTCCTCTCACTCACTCCTTGCTGTTCTTTCTCACCCTGCCATAAAAAATGGTCCCCTCAGCTTCACCCTTTGCCCTTTCTTCTCCATAGAGTGTCAAATCTGGTCCTGTGGTCTAACTAGTAAACTTATACCATTCTTTTCTCCTGATTCAATTTGGGATACTCTTGACCTTCCTTTAGCCAAAAAATAATAAGCTCTAAGCCTTCATCATGTCTGGAAATGGGCAGGGGCCCTGCCTTATATGCTCAGCTAGACCACTGTGCTGTAGGTTAACTTCCAGATCTAAGGTTAACAGGCAAGTCAAAGGGCATGCTAAATTTAGACTTGATTGTGGCCTGGCCTTCAGACTGGACTCCGTCCACTTGGTCATCCTGACTGGAAAACTAATAACCAGTGGCAACCATGTAATACGGCGCCTGTCTGCCTGTCCATACTGTTAGAGGGGAAAAGGCCTCCTAGTCCACTTTAGGAAATCTATTCAAAAAGAAATTCTGTCTAGAAGATGTTGTTTACTGTAACTCTACACATTTTAAGGAGTTCCAGAACACTAGTGTCTTCTATCCCTGAAAATAAAGATCAATAGATGTAATTTTGGATGTATACTTGGAAAGCTTGAAATAGCTCTGAGGTGAGTATGGGTCAGTTTCTACTTTCATGCATTTAACTGCTCTTGTCACATTCCTGTCAGTTTTTTTGCTGAAACCTGAGAGCCTTTTCAGGTTCCTTGCTCCATAGCCTCATATGTGTTAGCTGAACAGGACAGTGCCTGGTAGCATCTTGGTTAATTTCCAGAGCAAAGGACATTGGTAAATTTGGATATCAAAGTGGATGTGGTCAGTGGATATACAAAGTAATTCTTAAACCAACCCCTTTATGCATGCCTCAGCATTCTGTAACTTAATATTTCCCCTGGATTCATCCTTCTGTTCTTCATTCTTGGGTTATAATCACATTGATTTCTCTCCTCAAAAGAATTTCCATTTGAAATAATGCCAAGGGATTTAATGAATATAATTTGTTCTTAATACCTTTTCTAATTGCCCTGGTTTCCCTAATATTTCATCCCATGTTTCAAGAAATTAAAAGGTGGTTTTATTCCATTTTTCACATCATCTTATTTTTAAGTGTAAAGGTTTTCATGGCCAGTATAAATAGGAAACAAAACCTGAAAAATTTAGAGTAAACACAAACAGGAGAATTTTGTAGCTTATCAGAGAAGGGATGAGGACATTTAAATTGAAGCATGAATAAGAAATGAAAGAACTATCTTATATCTGCTATGAAATGGCTGTAGTTTGTCAGCACCTAAGATATTGTTTGTACTCAATAAATATTAAATAATAACATTTAAGAAAATGACAATTTAATGAACCAATACCTTTATGCAACAGAAAAAGAAGAAAAATTGCCTCCAGCTATTTCACTCAATTTTGAATAAAAAGCCTATATATATATTTACAGAACAAGCATTTAAGACTACAAAGGAAATTAAGGAAAAATAGATTTTACCTCTGAATTAAAAAGTAATGAAAACTAAACTAAATTAAATCTCCATGTATGTCAAGACAAATTTATTTTTCTTTCAAAATTATGTTTTAATCCTAAAATTTTCCCACTTTGGTGTTATTTTTTTATTTCACATCAGTCAGCATCCTTATTTCTTAAAATTTCCCAACGGTTTTGAGATGCTTAACTAGCCAAAGGCAAAGGTACTCTGATTGTATTTCCCATGCCTTGCTGCATATCAGAATCATCTGAGGATTTGTTTTGTTCTGTTTCAAACATAGGTTTCCAGAGCCCTCACTTAATTTCTAAATTAGAATCTCTGACATCAGGGAACAGGAATCTGTATTTTTTTCCAGAGGTCCTCAGGGATTTCTGATTCACTGTCACTTGAAAATGATTACACTTTATTATTATTAAACAAAATTCAATGAATGGAGTCCAATAGTTACTAACGATTTAAAATCCAATAAGAAAAAAAAAAAGAACAGAAAAACTCCCAGTGTATTTTTAAGTTAATCCAGCTCATCATTTTTACATTATTTCAAGAGTATAGACATTTCTCTAGGTGCCCAGCCTTAGAATTTAGAATAAGCCTTTGCTTTCTCCTTCACATGCAGGCATCCCCTTGTCCCTGTCGATTCTATTGTCCTAATGTCTTCCAAATCAGTCCATTCCCTTCTGTTTTCCACTACTACTGCCCTAACTTGGCTGATCATTATAGTTCTGCTTTGAACCCTTTGTTGATTTCCCATTGCAAATAAGAAAATCCATATACTTGAGCTTGGCCAAGAAGGGGTCCTTATAGTTTGGGCCCAGTGTTTCTCATTAGCTCTGTCTTCGAGTATTCATATCACCCCAATATGCCATGCTAAGCTGCTGCTCTTCTTGGTTTTGTTTTTGTGTTAGTTTTTTGGTCTCCATTCTGCATGGGCAGTAGCATAAGAGACATTCCCAAGGACTGTGGGAGAAAATGTGATCTAAGAGTTACTTGAATTCATAGAGGAAGAGTAGGATTTTCTTTTAGGAGGAGGAGATGGAGAAAAGCAGTTCTATGTCCAGGGCCTCCAGCACATCATCACTCATCACATCAACAACTCATCCTGGGTTGAACCTAGTCCAAGACAATTACCATTTCCATCATAAATTCTAATATTATTGAATACATGTTATCCCAGAGGTATTTCCAACAGTAGAACAGATTAAATCTGGCAAGTACATTTCCAGAAATCTTCCAGATTAGTCTACGACCTTGTGCTTGGATACTGAAGCTCTTCCATTAGGTGAAAATTTGGGTTCTATTTCTGAGGAGTGCCGTGGTCTCCTCTGAATAGCATGGAACTCTTATTTCTGATTCCTGACCCCTTATGTCTCTTGATATGTCTAAGTAAGTATGCTTCTTATTTCCTAATTGTGTCAGCAATAAAATTTTTACATAGCATAACTGAAAGTAATATATGGCACAAGTGTTCAACATACAATAACTTCTGAACTGAAATTCATAGACCAAGTCAACTTAAAAAAGAACACTATGATGTTATCTTAGAACCCTCATTTTAGATGCAAAACCCAGGGTAAACCAAGCTCTGACTAGCAACATGTTTTCTTACTTACCTTTCAAATATTTTCTTTTGCTTAAGGCAAAAATTTTCTCTCACCCTTTCTCTCTGAGTCAGTCGCCACTGGACTGCTTCTCTTCTATTCTCCAGACCCCATCACGGGTATGTGCAGCTTGGTTTCTGATTCCCAGCTGGGATGCTCTGGGAGAGTAACACTGATATCTCTAATTATGGTACTTAAGCTTTCTTGTTTTAGGTCCTACGGGGGCATGTCCTTTCTCTGACCATACACCTTTATTAAAACAAGCTCACAATCCAAATACTTGTCTACCTCTTGCTACTTCTCCAGCTTCATCTGTCACTGTCAGCATCATATTCTGTTTCTACCTAAGATGACCAACCATCTGAGTTTGCCTGGGAATATGTGTTTCTTAGGGCAGTCCATTGAAAAGCAGGAATGTTGATCATGCTGCTTCCACCCCACGTTCTCTCTCTGTGCGACTGCTGATATTTGGTCGGTGCTTGAAAAACAAGGTGGCTTTTCTTCATCTAGCTTATTCCTTCTTTCCCACTCTTTTGTTTGAAACTGCTTAGGAAGAACCTCCAGGAATTTGTCTCTGAGCTCCTAAATCATTTGGTATAAAATGTGTTTTCTGTGTACTCTCAAGGCACAGATTGTAACCTTCTTGACTGCAAGGTCCATATCGTCCCTCGAAGTATAACTTAGGAGTTCAAGAAATACAGTTCGTGTAAATAAGGGAAAGAATTTCTGTCCTTGGAGGAAAAGTAGTACTCTTGGCCTCCATACTTTCTAGCATCCCGTTAGTAGTAATAGCTGCCATGTAATGAGCACACTGTGTCCCTGGCACTTTTCAACATGACCTTGTTTACTGTCCTCGCATCCTGTAAGGTATCATTATTCTGGAGGCAAGTAGAGCTGCTTATCCAAGGTCAGGGTGTTCATAAACACAAGTACACAGAGAAAGGCCGTGCCCTTCCTACAAACCCTTGTGGATCAACAGGTTTAGGAAATCAAAACTGTCCAGCTCTCAAAAAGCCTGCTACAGTATATGTGCTTTGTAATATGGAACACCCTAAGATAGTCTGGAGGAACCCTGTAATTAAACACATGGATGAATACTCACAGTAAATGGCATACATAAAGACCTCACATCAGTTCAGATTAGATTTTGTTGCCAAATGTATTCTGGAAGAGAAAAATGATTCTTTTTCAGATTTTTTTGGAGGGGGTGCTCATGGACATAAGATAGATGTAGGATTTGCAGTCAGGCCTGTCTGATGTGTGAGCCTAGGACCTCTGTGGTGTATTTCCTGCCAGTTTACTCTGATTAACTGTGATGTTCTATAGAGCGTTTATTTCCCAGCACCTTAGCTTTTTAGTCTGTGTGTTTCCTGAAAAAGGAGCAACTTTCTTTGACGTGATAATATATTGCAAACAGATCATTGTGAAAATTATTTTTAAATAGTCAATACAGTTGTCCTATAAATACTAAATGAAATGGAAGGTCGTATTTCTGATATTGGCTAGATGTATCCAAGAGTTTTTGGAATTTCAGTATCTTCTTCATCAATAATTATTTAAACTGACAACTGCTATATAATAGTACTGTGCCAAGTAATAGAATTTGTATTCTATAACTAATGGTTTCTTTTTTGTTTTTTGTTTGTTTGTATGTTTGGTAATTTCATATCTCAACATATATATCTATTAACATTCATTTTATCTTCAGAATGTTTTGAGGGTTTCCTTACATCCTTTGGGAAAACTTGGAGCTCCCTGGAGTCACAGTGAGCAGGCCTCATAAACCCGAGGATTGTCTAATACGCAGTTTAGCACACGTGGATGATTTGTCGTTGGAAAGCCTAAATGCATATTTTGTTTAAATTGTTCTCGTATTTTGCTTTACCTCAACTGCTGCAGGATTTGTCAGTTCATCAATCATATTTATTATGATTTCCTACCCTGGAAATATTCTCCAGTTGATCTCCAATTGCTTTATTTTCAATCCTGACTTTTTGGACCATTCCAGGGAAAAATTAATACATCTTGATTAAATAGTCATTAAAATAAAATGAGAAAACAATCCTTGAGAGAACTAGGCAGGATTACATTGTGAAGGCTGGTTATTTCCCTGGTTCATTCGTCTTTGTCCTTGTGGCTCAGTCCTCAGTAAGTCTCCCCTTTTGTGTTTGGTAGGAATGATACTGTGGACAGAGGATGTAGGGGTTGGAGTTTGCAATATTGCTTACCATTCTGATTTTGTGTAAAAAGATGCTTACATGGCCTTTATTTATATATTAAACATACTGGCTAAAAGTATTATATGTTACATCTTAGGTACATGGTATTTTCATCTCAGCTGGAATAACATAAAAATGGCTCTTGACTATGGTCTTTAGTCTGGTTATATTTTGTTACAATTCTATATATAACATATATAAACTTACTTTTCACATTTCAGTAAAATATAAAAAATACATTCAGGCATTCAGTTGGTTTCAAATGTCCAGATGTTTGGCCTCTTGCAGACAAGCAGCCTAATTAAATTTCTCTTTTTCACTGGGATGTTTGTCATTGTTTTGACAAAATGTTGTTAAAAGAATATTATCTGTAGGACCAGAAGATTTAAAAATTCTCTATAACTCATTTGCTAACTGCAAACTGCATGACTATGGGCCCCTGAAATGGTTTCTGGGGATATCTAATGGATTTTGGAATGTGGATTTGGTTAATGGAAATAAGAGCCAATACTCCAGGTATGTTCTTAAAGAAGTCCCTTATCTCTTTGCCCCAATTGTTGTGTCCATAAAGTGGAGACAATAATGCCTAACTTAGGATTCTTGTGAAGGTTTACACTGATGATATATGTAAAATACTCCATGTGAGGTATGTAATAAATTCCCAGTTGGAGCTTATTCAACATGGACCTGAGTCTCAGTTTCATCACCTATAAAGTGAGAATAATAGTCCTTCCTTGGAGCTCACATCTAGCCATGTTTAGCATTTGTCTGTTTTTTTCTTTTTTTCCTTATTCTCCTTACAGAGCAACTATGAGGATGAAATAGTGTACTTTTCTTTTTTTTTTTTTTTAAAGATTTTATTTATTTATTTGACAGAGAGGGAGAGAGAGCAGGAACACAAGCAGGGGGAGTGGGAGAGGGAGAAGCACGCCTCCCGCAGAGCAGGGAGCCTGATGTGGGGCTCGATCCCAGGACGCTGGGATCATGACCTGAGCCGAAGGCAGACGCTTAACGACTGAGCCACCCAGACGCCCGAAATAGTGTACTTTTCATAAAGATATTTAAGAAAGGTATAAAACCTATCTAAATGGATCTTAAGATGTAACCTACATATTTATTTATTTAGCCTATGTGTTTTATTGTCTAAAGTCTTAATTGTTCTATTTCTGTACTTTGCCTACTCTTTAGTTTTCCAAATTTGAAACAGTTTTATGAATTGGCAGTAGGCTATTGGGTTGTTCAACTTGAAGGATGCTAGCTAGATAAAACCTTTTAAACAAAAGTATTTTCTAAGACACTTAGCCAGGTCTCAAAGAGCAAATTTAGGAGCTCTTTGTTTAGTTATTATATAGCCTGCAATTATTAAAATGCAAATAATATTAGAGTGGTTATATTTTAGACTTCTATTTGTTACAACTTGACTATGTATTAGTTTAGAGCCACTTGAGAACATTGATCTGGGTACAATTTAGGAGCAGAGGAAAGGGTGCTAATGAGAAACTGGGAGGGCCCCAAGGATAAACTCAGTTATCTTGAACTGTGGAAGAATAACTAATTTTCTTGTAGTATCCCTGCATTGGGTCTTCACTTGAAAACTGGTTTGGCAATTATTTAGTAGCTGGTTTGTGGAAGTTTATTTTTTAATCAATTTCTAGGTAGTGGTTCAACCAGGAAAGAATTATAGTCAGGATTTCCTATCTGTACTAAAAGCTATCCAAATTTATATTTTAAAAAAAGCCTAGCATACATTTTCTATACACTCTTAAGTGGATGACATTTTGAACCTAGATGTGTTTATTTTGGGATGATATAGTTCTAACGCTGCCCTAATTCATAGGTAGAGGACATGAGATTTCTACTTGTTATACTATAAAGTAAATTAATTAAATGTGATTTTAATGACTATTCTGAAATTTACAATCCTAACGTTTTTCAGAAGTGTCTAAGAATCCCTGGATTGCCAGCCTAGAATCTATGTTGAGTGACATACACTATAGTGCATTGTGTACCAGGTTAGGAATAGAAAACCCGATTTCTGATATTTGTTCTAACACTATCTTTTTTTCCCCTGGAACAAATCATTTTATTGCCATAGATCTCAATTTGCATTATAGTTTAAATTCCTCTGCAGGAATTTGCTGTGCAAAGATATTTTGAAAAATGTAAATTATTACACAAAAGCACTATATCATTACTCTTTTTTTAGTGTTTAAATGTTTATAACCAGTTTGTATATATTTTACCTTGCTTTATCTTGGTATTTAAGTGCTTGGTATATTGAAGCTGCTCACTTCCCTACCAACTTGCCCCCCCCGCCAAAGTTGTTGATGGAAGTGTCCACTAATACAACTCTGAGACTTCAGTAAGTCACTCTTTTTCTGATTCTAACGGAGGGAATTTGTGAACTTTCTTAGCCCAAGTTGTTTTAACCTGGAAGTGACAGAGGGAATTTTGTTCAGGGCCAGTTTTTCTAGTAATTATAGGAAACATTGCATAATCCTGAGACTGCTGAAATCGTCAGTCATAATCCAGGCAAGATTATGACCAGGACTGACCTACTTTTTTGGATAGGAGACTGGGCTTGAAGATTAGCATCTGTGCTGTTAGAAAGTCTAAGGTGATTTTCATTGACTCAGATATCATTACTTGACCTGTGTGCCCTCTGCTGTGACTCCTAGGGTCCTAAGGAGTCCCTAGGAGTCGTTAGGGTCCTAGGGTCCCGTCTCAAAGGAAGTTGATGTTCTGATCAGGCTTTGTTCTGCATCTAACAGATAAATAAATCTTGTTAAATTTATCCAAATGATGTTTGTGTCAGTTTTTTTTCAGCAATCTGAGACTAATACTGGCATTTGTCAATTTGATGGTCGAAATTTTATTGCATGAAAATAATGAAGTAAATACTAAGATACAAATATCTTTATTTTGAATGATAATACATGATACTTTTCACTTGGGGTTTTTTTTTTTTTTTTTTCACTTGGGTTTTTATTCAGGTGCCCTTGTAATGGATTCATCTTGAAGACAGATTGGGTCTTTTGTCGAGTATAGATCCCCCTAAAATAATTTTTTGTTTCTTTTTTATATCAATAAATGTTTGGCTCTTTAAATAAAATAATTTCATTTTTATATAAAAGTAAATTCTTATCTGTTTCCTTTAAAATTTAAAAATTAAAAAAACACCACAAATTATTTCCTGTAAGTGTAGGTTATCTGTCCATCTTGAACTGATAATATAACCAGGATAATGGGCTGCTGCTGAGATTACCATTCTCTCTCTTTTATTTATTTTTGACAATGAGCACCTGAACACATTTGTCATATTTGTGAAATGCCTTCTATTATCAGGCAGAACCCATCTTTTCTGAAATTCAAAAATGCCAGGTACTCAATTTTCTAGACTAACCTTGTAACTGTAATATGAATTGTGACCTACTCCCCCATCAGTAAGATACATCTACTTCAGATTTTGAATGTACCACTAGTGACACAGAGAAGCAAGCCCCAAAGAATTGGGTGAGGTGGCAACAGTGATATCCAATATCCATATTCAGTAGCAGCGATAGCTCTGATGATAGCCTCCTGTGACCAGTGTTGACCGAATCAGTGGGAAAACCATGGCCTTTGTCCACTGATTTTGGCAGAGCTTTCTTCCTAGGATCACTTTTGTTTGGAGTTAGTGAATTGTTCTTAATTGGGTATTCTCCAAGAATTTTTATAGATTGAACGAGCTACCTAATATTTAAAATGTAGCTCCCCTTTCTGTTTACCTAAACGTGATTTCTTTCCTTGAAAATGAAGATGCTTAATCTTAAAGATGTACAATTTTCTGCAGTGTCCTCCTAAAATTTAATGTCTGTAAAGGTTTTCATGCTTGATATGTCCTATTGATGGTGATTTAAATCACTCTCACACAGTAGTCCTTACTAGTTTGAGTTCTCATTACCCCCTAAGCTTGGCTGCTGCTTCATGTGAAGGAGGAAAGATTTTTAAATATTTTTATATTTTAACTGCTTTGTTCTTTTCTTTGTGGTGGCAGAGAATGTGAGCTATCAAAATCCCATTTACAGCTTGTGCACACAGCTCCATTCCCCAGCTCCCTTTGCAGGTAGGTGTAAGAAGTTTCTAAATTCCCTCTAATGAAATATGTATGTAAGAAGTGTTCAGTGACATGTGCACGAAGATGTGAAAAACTCTTCACTGAGCTCCTTTATGACATTTGTCTTTTCTGTTGACCTTCCAGCATGACCTTGGAAGCCTCGTATTAAAGATGGTAGAATGGCCATCAGCCTTGTGACCTGAAGGACAATTGTCCAAAGTAATTTTAAAGTTTTCTTCAACTTGACTAAACTTTAGACAAGCTTCTTCCAGACTCTAGGCTTGTGAGTGCCCTTTTCTTAGAACATTTACCTTAGAAAACTTATAAATTGTAAATTCTTTGCCTCTTTGAAATGTAGATCTTTTAAAACATTTCTTGCCAGGTTTACAACCCAAGGATGTCTTTCTCAGGGACCTTCCTTCTGAAATATGATCATAGAGGGACATAGAGCTGCCATTTCCCAGTTTCTAGGGAGGTTAGGACCCTAATTTGGCCAAGTACATTCCTCCAAATTGTAAAATTACCTCCTGTTCTGAAGACAAGACAGAGTTCTTTTCCTTTGTGTAAAACCAGTTAGCAAACACAGATGGTCTGTATTTCCTTGCTCACCCAGTTCTTAAAATACCTTTTGTTTCAGTAGAGTTGAGTTCAGAGTGCATTTTGATCTCTTTCCCCAACAGTGAGGAAGGTGCCTTATTGCTCTCAATCAGCAACATGACTGAGAAATAAACATCTAATGTATTTAGACACTGGGATTTGGGAGTCTACTGAAGATTAGAAGTAACCAAACCCTAATTACTGTAATGATATCAATAACTTGAAGTAGGGCACAATTGTAATTAAAAAAAAATGTAAAAATACTAACCTGTATTGCATTAGCCCAGTGGTCATGCAGGGGTAGTCATGGGTGATTAACATATGTATCTGATGACCCATATCATGCTGTGGCAAAATATTTGGTAAAAGTGTGCCCATGACAGCTTGGAAGGTGGTGTAACTATTCTTTAAGACTATAGCGCTATGGAAGGAGATTGGAAAAACCCAGGAGATTATTGTGCATCAACAACTTGAAACTTTTGTCAGGCTATTGCAAAAAAGGTAGTTTCAGGCAGTAATTGGTTAGTTTCAGAGATTCAAGAGAATGCAACATTCTTGAGACTAAGAGCCTTAAATCACTGGAAAATCCATTGGCTAATGGATCCCCAAGTTCAGAAAATAAAAGTGAAAAAATACTTTGAGAGAGAAAGGTCCCTGAAGATCTCTCAGTTAAAAGAAAAGGGAGAGTCAATCTCATAGCAAGCACAAGAATAGGTAATCATAAAGGGGTTCCTTTCACACTCAAAACTCAGGCAACTACAAGGTAACCATGATAGAACAAATTGAGAGAGAATGAGAGAGAGTGAAACAGTAATGGACCATGGAGTAGTATCTAAATTTAATCAAAGAATCCTCTCCCCATTGCCAGGGAAGGGGTTTATCACTGTACCTACAGTAGGAGTCCATGTGTGCGAAAAGTCTGATAACTGCTATTTATTTTTTTCTGATGTGCTTTTGCAGAATAGGAGTATTTACTACTTTTTTCTTATCCTTGCTTTGCCCTTTATGATGTGTACATTAGTGGGAGAAAGCAAAGAGCTTGTATTTATTTTATAAATTGTGGGACATGAGGAAGTATGACTAGACCTGAGGTAAGAGATTGTGAATCACCCAGAGACTAAACTTTTGTATGGTTGTAGGTACTAGAAGGACATTGGTTCTTCTCCCCTGAGAAGGGCCTATCTATGCTTTTTTATAGAAAGAAGGTTGCACATAGATATTGGGTGGCTGGAGGGGCTGCCTTTGGCAAAGACCATTGTCATTTACCAACATCATGTTCCTCTTTCTTAGAGCACACAATCACTCTCAGATCCCTTGCAAGTGGGTGTGGGAGGTATTCCACTTTACAGTGGAATGAGAGCAGCCTAGCCCATAAAATATCCTTCCAATGATGGAGCTCCATCATACCTTTTATGGGTAAGGCTGCTCTCACATTTTCTTACTTAATCCTCATAGCAAGCCCAAAAGAGAGAGCTCTGTGTGTACTGTGAGTACACTAAAGGCAAGAAGTTTTATCACAGATTCAGAAAATGGCAGGCCTAAAAGTGAATTTAGAACTGTTGGAATCCAAAGCTGGTGATGCATTAAGTATTGCTCTGAACATAGTTGTGCTTGCTTCTAAAAAACAAAACTTCCAATTGAAATGGAAAGAAATTCTATTTTTTCCTTTTCTTTCAAAAGTCTCAGTTTCTCATACCATTTTTCCCTCTGTAATGTGTTGTTTATTCATACTTACTCTTTTTCAGTATGATTGAATTGCACAGTATTTAGATTATTTAAAATTTTTAACTCCGTAAGCAGGGTAATATTTCTATTTCTATGTGTTATACTTGGATTCCCCCCCCCCAACTTGAAATTGTCCTAGTAGTAGAATTTACTATCTGTAAGCAATGCTACCTTTACATAGTAGGCCAAGAGTTGGTCAGTTCATCAAGAAGAAAAGGTAACAAAAGTACAGCCAGTGCAGTACATGCGTTTTTCTACTGTGGATATTTAAGTGATACTAGGAAGACAATATGTGTGATGCAGATGTACTTTGTGTGTGGTAGGTATCTGTTAGCGGTGAGACTGTGCCTACTCGAGCGTTCTCCTGGTGTGCTGTTCAGCAAAGGTTGTGATTATACCTCATTGAAATTTCACCCTCTGGATTTGTCTTTTCAGAAATAGCTACATTTTAACTCCCAAGGCTCCATTTTAATTAAAGCCAACCTTCTTTTTCCCAGGATTCCTCTGCTCTTCATCTTGGATTTCACCATTATATGAAATGCATTTAATTTCATTCTGTGCTTTGCTTACCCAGTTTGAGTTTTTTTGAGTGATTTTAGAAATAAAGTTTATAACTGGCCATTTTCAAGCCTTCCATGAATAGGCAGGAGGTTTCCTGAGAAACGCCGTAACTACCAATAACAACTAAAAATGGAAGAACTAAAATTAGATTAGTTTGATTTAGGATTCAATGGTGTTTGATATATAAAATAGAAAAATACTATCCAGGTGAACTCTTCTTGTGTCCTAGGCAGTCATATAATGTATTTTAGAAAGTACATATATTAGTTTTTAAAAGCCTGTAACAACTTAATTCTATAAATACTAAGTGAGCATTCTTTCAAATAAGAGTAGTATTCCAAAAATATTTTATTACATATAAATGTGACTAATTCTGTTTTTCCCTATAAAACTAGTAGTGATTGGGTTTCTACCATATGCAAATCACTGTATTCCATACACCAATTTATACACAATAAACATAAGACAGTTAAGCTGATTCCATCTAACAAAAAAGCTCAGATCAAACTGGTTAACACCTTAAAGGGAATTTATAAGACTGAAAAACCCAGAGGTTGATTAGATCAATAAGAACCTTGACCTTGCATATAACACCCAGTGCTCCATTCAGTACGTGCCCTCTTTAATACCCGTCACCAGGCTAGCCCATCTCCCCACCCCCCCTTCCCTCTAGAACTCTCAGTTTGTTTCTCAAACAATGAATCATGGAACACTACATCAAAAACTAATGATGTAATGTATGGTGATTAACATAACATAATAAAATAAAATTAAAAAAAAGAACCTTGACCTTGTTCTCATAAGGTTCTCAAGACTGCTTGTGGGTGGATTTTAACTTTGCTCTGGCTTTTGAAGATGGCTTCAAGCAGCAGCTAGAGCTTTAACTTCCTTAGCCACATGGAGTAAGAGAAGCAATGGCTCTCTGCACACCATCATACAATATCATGTATTGTTGATCACACACACATACACACACACACACCTGGGATGCCATACATTTATTGGCTTAGATTTCATGAACCAGTCCATATGGCAAGAGCTCCTCACCCCTCTTCCCCACTCGTTGGGATTAAGAAGGGGTCGTCCAGTCCACACTGCGTGGTGGCCATAGATTGGAAAGAAATTTGAAGGCTGCATGGAAGCAACAAAATGACAGCTATGTAAGGTACTATTACTATTATCATTTAATGGTGAGGATCTGAAGGCCAGCAAATTCAAATGATTTGCTGAGGCAGTAAATTTAAGAGTTGGTACTTGAAACTAAGACTGACTCCAAAGACCCACTAGTAATCCAATCACTCTTTATTTTCATTTTCTCTTACTTTCTGCATTAATTAGGAAAGAGAAAGAACAAAATAAATATAATCCTGTTTTTCCAGTATCCCATCTTACTTCTGTCTTTTGTGTCACGGCAAGGTATAAAGGGAATCTGTATCAGTGTTATATGAATAAAGGTTAAGTACCTAATTGTGAATATTGGGATTCCATTTAATTTTATAAACCATTCTGAGTTCCTAGTACAGTGGTATTTGCTGGTTGCTTGGTGGTTAAAAAATTGATAACAATAATTGAAGATATTTATAGCAAATAATTCTATAGAATTTAGTGTTTGCCAGGCACTGTTCTGGGTGCTTTCCACTTACTTAGGTCATTTAATTCTCAGCACAATGCTGTGAAATAGTATTAGTTATGGTACAAGGATAGGCCGAGCTTCTAGAAGAAAGAGGAAAAGAAAGTGATAGCACCTAAAGAAGATAGAAGTTTATTTTCCACTCTCCTTTTACTTGTTCATGGTGGGGATACGGACTCTTTGTGTTATTATCCATAAGCTCCAATCTAGTGTAATGGCTCTGTCATCCTCATTAAGCAGTTTCCACCTTTATGTCCAGTGCATTTGCTATAGTTATTGCCAATTACTAACCAGTGATGGGGGAAAACAGAAAAACTCAGCAAGCTACTTGTCCTTCAGGGAAGATGTAGAAAGAACATCTATTATTTCTCAAATACTGTTGACCAGAATTCAGACACACGGCCACACCTTGTTGTGAGGGAGCCCAAGAGTTTCACTCTGCAGGATGTTGCATGACCATTTGAAACACACGTTTTTGCTACTGAAAGAAAGGGAAATTTGATATTGTGAAACAGAAGATTTTGCCTCAGCAGGCAAAGTCTTTTTTCATTTTGCAGATGGAAAAACTGATGCATCAGCCCCACACCTATGAGAGGTAGAGCCAGGATTTATTCAAAGTGGAAGTCTCTGATTCCAGAGACTGTGGTCTTAATCACCATGCAATATTGCCTACATTAAAAATTTTAATATATAGATTACAAAAGGGATTTTGTTTTCTAAAAATCTCTCTCTCGAAGGTGCCAATTGCCCCAATTTCATGAAAAAAAATTTTTTTCCAAGAGTTTTAGGGAATCATTGGTACTTTTTTATTCCTTGGAAAGGTGTGTGTGTGTGCTTGCTTGTGTGCGCACACATGTGTATAACAGCTCAGATTTTCTTATTCTAAGTTACTCTATAGTAAAGAAAAGAGGAATCTTAAATTATGTTAACCTTCCAACCCATTTCATTTACTTTTGAAACTGTATGGTTGCAAGTTGAAATTTATTAAATGTATACTAGACACAAGAGGATAAGTAGGCTAGAGTTCTTCCATATAATGTGTTTGTTTATTGTTGAACTTTTACATTTTCTTTATTTTTAAAGATTTTATTTATTTATTTGACAGACAGCGAGAAAGGGAACACAAGCAGGGGGAGTGGGAGAGGGAGAAGCAGGCTTCTTGCTGAGCAGGGAGCCCGATGCGGAGTTCGATCCCAGGACCCTGGGATCATGACCTGAGCTGAAGGCAGATGCTTAATGACTGAGCCACCCAGGTGCCCCGAACTTTTACATTTTCTTATAGACTGCTGAGCTTACAACAGTAAGATGATTTGACATAGTACTGTTTCCATTCTCTCCCTTCCAGTACTGCACTGTTAATGACCAAGAAAGCATTGTGTGACAAAAAATTGTAGCAACAATGATTGCCTGCATGATGCTTGATGATGGGATCACTATATATTTTTGGGACTTAGCACAGTTGGAGAAGTGTTGACTTGATCACAGCAAATATCTATGGCATTAACGTATAGATGATGGCTGTATGTTCAAGATAAATATTTGAACATCAAGACCAATGCATTTCCCAAGGATAATTTATCATAAAGATTAGCTTGTTGAATAACTTATGAGTACTGGGTCTGAAAACTCACTTCTTATAGTGATGCTATGTGTTATGCTCTAAGGTTATAGGATTCCTTAGCGCACTGATAGGACACATGAGATAATGTAGGGCATTGTTAGGTCTCAATCTGATTTCTGCTGGTTTTCTCTCTTCATGGTTTAGTAATGCCTTAGTGGTTCTTGAATGTGGTGTCAAATAAGTAAATCAGCTTTCATATGACATTTCTTCCACACTTAAGTCAATTTTAATCATTCATTCATCATTATTTACTTATTTTGCAAATCTTTGCACATTGCATAACTTAGTATGTCTCTAGTATGAAATACGGAAACAAAATAAGGCACATTCACTGTTCTTGAAGAATTTAAAATAGATTTTTGAACAGAAGACATACATACCTTAAAAAATAAATGTAAAAGATAGATATAATTTGCTAAGTAATTAAAACTACATTTAATTATTTCCATAGGAGATCAACAATTAAAGAAACCCCTCTTGGCTGCCATCCTTAGAGAATGATTCCTGGAGATAGTGGGGATATTTTTGAGATATGGTCAAAAGCTATCAGTGAGATAGAGGAAATGGGAGGGGAGGTTTGTGGGCAATGAATGGAAGAATCTGAACAATATCAGAAGAATAGGAGAGAGTAGGTTTGGGTGGAAAATGAATGAATAAGCAGACTAGAAGGTAGGTTCCTGGTATGGGGCAGAAGACATGCCTGTCCAAGTGATTTGCAACAGGAATTTTAAAAGCCTGAGCAACTAATATATGATGCTTCCATTGTTTTCCCCTACCCCTGTAAACTTTCATATAAAATGTATATTTATATACTATATAAAATATATACATTTATATAAATATATATGTAATATGTATTTATATTTATATAAAATTCTAGCATTTGTGCTGTGAATATTTTCTTGAAAGTTTCTGTTTAAAGATCTGAAAATGTTAAATTTCATTGGGTTGCTTTTTATTTTCAATTTACTGTATTGTTCATTTTGCCTTGAGCTCTATACTGCTTTGGGCTATAATATCATTACATATTATAAGCTAAGTGTTAAGTATGAGTAGTATTTGGACAAGTATTTTCCAAGAAAAACTTGTATGCTTCTACAATAAATATTATTAGACATTTGAAAACTATAGAGTACTCACCATTAAATGTGAGTACTTCATCAGAATGTGTAGATTTTTTTACTTAAATATATATTAAATTTATTTTAAGTCATCCAGATTTCTATCTAGCTACATGGATGGTCATAATCAAAACCTATTTCAAATCAAAACCTAAGTAGTTGCCTATCTTCAGTGATAAGACAGTAACTAGATTGTCTTTGTTGCTTATGGGTCAGCTTAAAACTGACATATCACTAATGGTGTCCACCATACTGATTCCTCACTGTGCATTTTGGTTAGTTATTTCATGTTGTACCTGACTAGACTACAAAATCCTTGTAAACATGACAATATCCTACTCATCTTTTATCTCTATCATCTAATAGATTGTAAAACACATCAGAAGTGCATAATATAGGGAGTTAAATTCAATCAAATCAAATTGAATTGCAAAAGTTCCCATAACTACATGACTTAATCACCATATCCAAATTTTGCTGTTACTTTTATATTATAAATTTTTATAATTAAAATCTCACTTAGATGTTAGTATACTGGCTTATATATAAAATGGAATAAAAATTCAAATGAAAAATTATTTAAAAGAACACAGAGATTTCTTTCTTCCATAAAAATCATTGGGGATAAAAAGTAAAGTGTTCATATTACTTTCCTCTTTTTAAAGATTTTATTTATTTACTTGGGGGGGAGGGGCAGAGGGAGAAGCTGACTCCTCATGAGCAGGGAGCTCCAACTCAGAGCTCAATCCCAGGACCCTGAGATCAGGACCTGAGCTGGAGGCAGACTGAGCCACCCAGATGCCCCATCACTTTCCTCTTATAAACTCCAGATGACATAATGAAGAGTACTTTAAATGTGTCGTCTTTCTACGTTATAAAGAAATTATAAAAATAACCATGTAAAGAGAACGTGATAGAATATTCAAACTAGTACTTGAGGACTTTTCAGAATCACTAAGAGGGTGGGATACTGGATTTCATTTCAGCATAAACAAAATACCTGTCTATACCACTGGTAGTGGAAGGCTCCAGTCAAAAGAACATCATGTCTGTGGTGATTCAGAATTACAAAGAAACACCACTAAGACCTGTGAAAACTGAAAACCTGAACTGCACTATCACAATTGAGTAAGACAGGAATAATTATAGTGTAAGAACAGTTTTATAATTGGTGGAAGATGATCAATTTTAAAATTTGACCTCTTGAGCTGTGCTTTATGATAGACCGAGATTTAATGTTAATCTGTTGTTTTAAATACTATAAAGAGGATCCTTTAACGCATATATAAGAGGAGATGTACCTTTATTCCCACCTCCCCCAAAGCAAAAGTTTGTTTTGTTTTGTTGTTGGATTTATTTGTTGGACAGATACTTTAGACACTGAAAATATGTTCCTAATCATAGTTTTGCCCATTAATTTTACTATATTTTGATGATATTCCCTGCAACTGTTATTACCATGGTGTTTACCAAATGGTGATTCTCTGTTTCCATCATTTCTTCTACATTAATTGGAATTACACTGTAGGGAAGAGCTTTCTCTCTTCTTCCTCCGTTAATTAATTATATATTTATATCAGCACATAATCATAAGTATGTGGGTTTTTTGAAATACAATTCACATACAATAAAATGTATACTTTTAAAGTATACAATTAAGCGGTTTTAAGTATATTCACGAGGTCACCAACTAATTCCATAACAGTTTCATCATGCCAAGAAGAAGCTCCTTGTCCTTTAGCATAAACTCCCTGCCCTCCCCTGCCACCTGTTTCTGGCAACCACTAATTTATTTTAAGCATCAATGGATTTGCCTATTCTGAACTTCACCTCTGTATTCCTACTCTCTCCATGACAATATACACACAAACACGCATGCACACCCCCCCCACACACGTACATACTGTTTTTCCTTTAAGAATTTTTTTTTTTTTTTTTTTTTTTTTTTTCATTCCTCTACTGAAAATAATACTGTTCCCATCTGGATGATCTTCTGAATCAAATTTTCCTCAAAACCAACTTCCTCCTTAAAGCTTTCCCTCTGACCATTTGAAATATGGTTACATTCTCCAATAGTTAATATTCTCACCCTTGTGAATGTCAACAATTATATGGTAACAGATGAGAAAGTCTTGGATAGCAATACAATATATCCATGTACGTATCTATAGGATTTTTGCATATAACTGTCTCTATGGTGCTTTGATTTGTCTGACAAATAATAGAAAAAGTAGATTGCTGTGGACATTTCACATAAGGAAAATAACATGACAAATTCTGCATTTCAATATAGGGGTGATTTGTTTCCTATTCATGATGTTTTTGCATTCTTCTAAAATGTATTTTTTGCAAATGAGATAGCTGCAGCCACCTGTATTTGAAATCCAGTCCCCTTGTTTACTAAAATATGTGCTATAATAGTGTAAATTATATTTCTAGAATTGGAAAATTCAGTCCCATAAGAGTGAACATTATTTTTAAAAAGAAAGAGTAGAGATATCTAAACCATCAATTTAAAAATGTTGCTCTGTATTTTGAAAATTAGAATAATGCAGAAATTCAGCTGTAAGTTCTTGAAGTAGCCAGTAACCCTAGTAAGCTCTTTAATTATCTGGTGCCTTAAATTATTTTATAATTTCTTACTAGTAACAAAGTGTTTTGTTTTCAATTAAAGTATTTTCAGCTATAGAACAAATTCACAGCTAGTGTTTTGAAATATTGAGCCAGATGTTTAAAAATATTTTGTTCTTAAAATATTTACCCAGTTAACAATTATAAAAAGCATCCAGATAGAATGCACTAACATTGAAAAACCTTGTTGATGAAAGAAATGACTTCTATTCACACATATAAAATGTGTGACTATGGACAGACTTCACAGTTTTTTTTTTTTTTTTTAACATGTGATTCGATCAGAAAAGCCAGAATCAACTATTTGGAGACATATTTGGCATGTAAATTTCTCCCTTGTCCAGCACACTGTTATGTGGAAATCTATAGTTTTGAGTAAACAACAATAATTTAGAATAAG
The DNA here is from genome assembly GCF_002201575.2 of Neomonachus schauinslandi. Classification (NCBI taxonomy): domain Eukaryota; kingdom Metazoa; phylum Chordata; class Mammalia; order Carnivora; family Phocidae; genus Neomonachus; species Neomonachus schauinslandi. Next base: position 50,286,152 of record NC_058405.1, on the reverse strand, counting down.
TGAGCCACGCCCACCGAGTAGCAGAGATTGGCCATCATTGAGAGATCTCAGAGGGTCCCTCCACCATTGAGAAGGAGCAGCAAGGGTGAGTGGTCCAGCAGGACTACTTTGTGCAGGCCTTCAAAGTGTAGACAGAAAGCTTAAACAAGCAGTGGAGATGGGCTCATTCAATGTGCCACTTTGGTTGCTAAGTTCACCATCTGTGTTATGTAGTTTTAGTTTCTGATCTGAATAAATGGAAAACCAGAACAAACACAATAAGCCTTGGAAGTAAAGCATCTCCGGTAATCACGTGTGATTTTGCATCTCATTATCAGGCAAGAATTTTGTTTTCCAACTGATTTGTCAGTAAGTAGTAGTTGGCTTTGTTCTTTGTTTTTGCTCCTTGTGTCACTTTCTCTACAAGAGGCTTTACCTTCTCTCTGGTTGAAAGATGATTGAATCTGTAGAGGTGTTTCTCATCTTGAATTGGACATAGCAACTTTCATCTGTGCACACTTTCCCCTGGCACCTTCAGGAAAATAGCAACACCATGAAATACCTTTCCAAATACAAAGAAATACTTGATTTTAGAATTTATTAAAGGGAATTAAAGGGCTATGTCTTTGCTCTTATGTTTATGTCTTAGATAGGACTTTAGATTGATTTTATATATTAAAATTTGTCAAGATTGTTTGGAACAAGTTTTAATCAGTTACTCTTTCTGAACTTCTAGTTAAAGTAATCCGAACTCTTTGCCACACATACAAGGTAAGGAATACTCTTTTAAGACTTGTTATATACTCTTTCTTTGTCTTGCACCTGCTGCTCCAAAACACAAGTTTGTAAGGTGCTTGAGAAAACAGTTTGGTTCCCTGTTTAAAAGAAGGGGGGGTGGGGAGAAAAAAAAATACCTGGATTAAGTTTAGACCCTTGAAACAACCTTGAAGAGAAAGAATCAAATCAAATAGCGTACAAGATTTCAGCGGCACATATACTTTTCCAGCGATGAATCCAAAACAATGAAATATCAGTGCTAGATTTTGTTTTCAGTCTTTAATACAAATGTTTGCCACACCGATCTTATTTAATAATTGGATTTATTTCAGAGCAAATGATATAGGTCCATGCTAATTAGTTGAAAGATTGTCTTTGATGTTACTCTTATGAGCCTTAGGATTGTGAGGAAAATGTATAACAATTTTCTTACTTGAAGCAAACTCATACATTATGTAGATTTTCCAATCTTATGTTTTTATTGGTAGTAAATACTATGAAGAAAGAATAGGCTGCTAATAATTGTGGGCTAGTGTCTGGTGGTTTAAAAAGGATGATGGTTTTAGACTTCCCCAGATAACCCCAGATGAAGTTTCTTAAGTCTCTACTATTTACAACAAGAAAAAGTACCGGCATCAATTTCCAACGAGGCAAATATTTTAGGGCTGTTGAATGACAATAACAATAGTCTAGTTTCAAATATTTTCAGATCCTGTGCCATTTCTGTAACCATGAAAAATCGCGTGCCGCTGACAAATTCTAGTTCTCTGTATACCTCCTGATTGTGTTTTCTGTTATGGAGTGATGATTATTTTATATGCATATGAAAGCTTTTATTTATTTATTTATTTATTTATTAAGATTTTATTTATTTGCGAGAGAAAGAGACAGAGAGTGTGAGACGGAGGAGGGTCAGAGGGAGAAGCAGACTCCCTGCTGAGCAGGGAGCCCGATGTGGAACTCGATCCCGGGATCCAGGATCATGACCTGAGCCGAAGGCAGTCGCTTAACCAACTGAGCCACCCAGGTGCCCCGAAAGCTTATTTTAGAAAAGGATTTTTATCCACACAAGGATAAAGAAGAGAAATGCAGCCACAAAAGAAAAGAAATGAAGCATATTCCACATCTTAACATAAATGCTGGTGTAAAAATGATATATTCACATTTCTAATGACAGATTCACCCATTAATAGGTTGGAACAAGTATTAGCTGATCCTGTAGTACTTCTCTTTGGTGTCTTGATGAAGGTTGACATTTTTGACATTAAGGGTTAATTAGTTGCCACTCAGAATGAGGTCACAAATGGCTAATTGCACCTTCAGCTAGGTAATTACTGTCATGTATCAAATTCTCATTCCATGTAATTATACAAGAATCAGGTGCTCTGACTGCTCACCTAGGGATACGTTTGCCTTCCAAGTCCTCTCTGTGGGAATTCCAAAGTTTTACATAGAAGGTGAATTCACTTGCAATTTGACCTGATGACTAATTTGATATGCAGAAGATTCCATGCCATCTTTTAAAATCGTGGTCCTAAGGATGTCATCTAGTTATACTTTAATGTTTCTGGCTTCTCTGATTCTGTAATTTTGCTGCTGTCAGCCCCGATATTCCTGCTCACAAGTTAGATATTCATTAAATTCATCTGGGCTATTCCAAACCTTCATCTTCTTTCCCCAAAATAACTGCTGAAGCTTAGCTTATCATCAACATTTACACAAAATGGCTGGATGCCTCTTAAATAAAGAATCAGAGGCAGGGCGCAGGTATATGAAATGAAGATTTCTCTTGCAGTGATTCTGTATGCCATGGGACTGGCCAGTTTCTTGATCTTGCATCATTGCTCAGATGAGAATGAAGTAGCTCAGGCATTTTATGAGGAGGAGGACATAATGCTTCTAAATTTATGCCTCTCATATCATCGGAATACACTCCTGGGGTAGACCGGAGAACACATTTTCCTGGTTCTCAAAGGACACGGTGTAAGTGATTAACTTAGCAGTTTCTGTAATCTCTAATCTGATGCAGCAGTCGATATTAATAGTTAGAAGCATTAGGTTCTGCACTAATAGGCGTTACTCCCTCATTAACCAGGTCGTTTAAATATCTCACAGGGCAATTGAAACTTGAAGTTTATGGTTAGGCCTATCAGCACCCTTTCTCTTGGCTTGAAGAGGAAAAAAAAAAGTCTTGATTTAGTTAGAGTGTGTGTGTGCGCACGCGCGCATGTGTGTAATTTCAGTGTGTCACATAAAGGTTTAATTTAAATTTCATAATTAGAATACTTAAATTTGTGATGGAGGTATGTATGTACAGTCACACCTTGTGCATGGGAAAGTCAAGCACACTTGTACTTGCTGCATTCACATAATTTTTAGAATACAACATTTCCTCTGGGTCTAATAATGCTTTCTAAAGCAGTCCTTATGCTAGCAGAACTCCCATGAAAGGTATAGACAGTCTCATAAATGTGTTTCCGGTCTGTGTCCATTGGGAACATAAAATAGAATTATTTCATCTCCTCTGTTTCTATAATGGATATACAATGACTGACATCTGTGTGGTTTTGAGTTTATAAAGAACTTTGAAACATGTTATCCTATTTAATCCTTACTATAAACCTGGGAGGAAGGGCTTTTAAAGATATGACATAATTTACAGATGGGATATAGAAAGTAGGTACCAAATTTCTTGTTTCCAAATCCGTACTTTCTTCACTGTGAGAAACTAATCATGTTTAGTTAGATATAGGATATTTTGAAATTCCTGATCTAATAAAACTGTTGGTTTCCATGTGCACTTATTATATTAAAAATATGCCATGGTTTTCTCCATTATTTTTAATTTGGTATCAATAGTAATCATCCTGAATATTAAGCATTCAGCTATAAATAGAGATCATTTTTTAGATTATGTTCTTTTTCTAATGAAACACATAAAAAAGTATGTATATTCTCCAGGTAACACTCTTGGACTTAAACTGATATGCATATAGGGAAAAGTACCACTGAGTAATTAATATCCACTTGAAGTGAAATCCCTTATCAACTTCTCATTACAGCCAACAGTACCACTGAATTCCTAGAACATGGGAATGGAAACTTGGAAGTTATTTTTAAGGCTTTCTGAGGGGTACGTTTTAGTAGGAGAAACTGACATTGAACAACAAGTTATTCATTTGATTACTTAAGTATGATTCCAGTAAGTACTCCAGAGGAGAGATGGGTAGAAATGAGAGAACACACAGCAGAGACAAGAGATTGGCCTGGGAAATGTTCATTAAGGAAAAGCCATCTCATCCAAAATCTAAAGGACAATGAGAAGAAGGTAGGTAAATGTGGGAGTGAACATACAAGGGGAGGAAACAGCAGATGCAACACAGCCTGCCTGAGGATAAAGCATAGCAGAGACTTAAAAAGGTTAACACAGCAGGAGTACGGAGTCTGGGAAAAGGTAGCCACAAATGGAGCAGGTAGATTAGCAGGAACCAGATCCTATGTATTTTAGAAATGACTTAACCAATTTCTATAAATTAAGCTTGACAATTTTGATAAGGATTATGTGCATCTATAGCTCATTTGGGGGAAGTATTGCTATCTTAATACTGAGTTTTTCCATCGATGAGCATGGGATTTTGCACCATTTATTTAGATACTCAATTTTCTCTCAATATTTTGTACCATTCAGTGTATAGGCCTTTTTAAAATTTCATCTGCAGATTGTTCTATCAACTTTAAAAGAATCTTTTGTCAAAATTTTAAGATATTTAAAGTGCACAATGGGGTAATTCGATATACATATGCATTATAAAGGGGTTCCTCCCATCAATTAATGAACACATCCTTTGCCTCACATATTTACCTTTCTTTCCCCTTGGTGAAAAAATTTAAGTTCTACTTTCTTGGTACATTTCAATGATACAATACAGTCTTGTCAACTATAGTCACCACGTCATACATTAAATCTCAAACCTTGATCATCTTATTAACTGAAAGTTTGTACCCTTTGCCAACCTCTTTCCCTTTCCCCCACCACTCAGTTGCTCACAACCACTTTTGTACTGTTTCTGAGTGGATATTTTCTCATTCATCCAATGGTTAGGAGTCACTCCTCTAGTTTCTGAATCTCTGTCGGAGGGAATCACTCTATGTGTAGCTGTACATTTATCATGTCTGTGGGAGGAGGAGAGCCCAGGATCTTCCTCTAACACCTTCTTGTTGTCTCTTTAAGCCTCATACTAGTAAGGGGCCTGACCAGAGACAGATGATGGCAGACCAACTTTGTACTCCCAGAATAAATCCTACATGGTCATGGCATATAATCCTTTTTATACGTTGCATTTTATTTAATAATCTTTTGCCAAGGATATATGTTCATGAGGGATATTGGTCTGTAGATTTCTGTTTTCTTGGTATCTTTGGCTTTCCTGTTAGAATATTTTAGTTTTCTATTGCTACTATAACAAATTAAATTGAATTTAGTGGCTTAATATAACACACGTGTACTAACTCATTTTCATGGGTTAGTGGGCCAGTTAGCTGAATTCTCTGTTCAGATCTCACAAGCTGAAATCAAGATGTCTGTTTGTACTGTGGTCCCCACGTGAGGCTCAGGTCCTGTCCCAAACTCTCACATTGTTAGTAAAATTCACTCCCTTGCTATGTTGTGATACTGAGCTCCCTATTTTCTTGCTAGCTGTTGGTTGAGAGTCAGTCTCAACATCTAGGGGCTGCCCGTTTCAGCTGCAGTTTCTAACATAGCTATTTGCTTTCTTCTTTATAGTCAACAGGAGCCATCTCTTTGAATTACTCTTCTGCTACCAGCTGGAAAAAACTGCTTTGGAAAGGGTTCATGTGAATAGATCCAGCTCATCTGGATATTCCCAGTATTTTAAGGTCAACTGATTTGGGACCTATATTACATTTTTAAAATTACCTCAGTAGTAGTACTTAAGTTATAGTTTGAAATGATAGAGTAGGGAATTTGGGGAGAGGGACCATCTTTACAATTCTGCCTACCACTCAGCATGTCTTAGTCCTTTTAGACTGTTAGAATACCATAGACTGGATTTATAAACACCAAATGTCTATTTCTAACAGTTCTGGAGGCTGCCGAGTCCCATTGTCTAGGCACCAGGAGATCTGAAACTTCCCGGTTCACAGACAACTGTCCTCTTAGTATGTCCTCATGTGGCAGAGGTGGCAAAAGAACTCTCTGGGGTCTTTTATAAGGCCCGTAATCCCATTCATGAGGGCTTTAGTCTCATGACCTAATTACCTCCCCAAAGTACCACTTCCAAATGCCATCACACTGGGGATTAGGTTTCAACATACGTATCTTGGGACACACTTGAGAAGTATTCCTCCTCCCGTATTTTCTAAAAAGTTTGTGTAAGATTGGTATTATATCTTCTTGAAATATTTGATAGAGTTCACCGGTGAAGTCATCTGACCTGGGCTTCTCTTTCTAACAAGTTTTAAAATCACCAGTGCTATTTCTTTACTTACAATAGGTCTATTAAGATTTTCTCTTTCTTCTTGAGTTAGTTTTGGAAGTTTGTATCTTTCTAGGAAATTGTTCATCTATGTTTCTAATTTTTTGTGCAGTATTGTATATAATAGTCCCTTAAAATCTTAATTTTTTTCAAGGTTGCCTGTGGTATCCTCTCTTTCATTACTGGCTTTGGAATTTTTTGTCTTTTTAACCTTTTTTTATGTTTATCAAGCAAAGATTTTTTTTATCAATTTTGTTGATTTTCTCAAAGCCAACTTTTTATTTAATTTCCTCCGTTTTGTATTTTGTATTTTTAAAAATTTTTTAAAGATTTATTTTTTTATTTTAGAGAAAGAGTGAGAGAGTGAGCGGGGGAAGGGCAGAGGGAGAGGGAGAGAGAGAATCCAAAGCAGATTCACTGCTGAGCTCTGAACCTGACACAGGGTTTGATTTCCTGACCATGAGATCATGACCTGAGCCAAAATCAAGAGTTGGTCACTCGAAAACTGAGCCATCCAGGCGCCCCTCTATTTTCTTGATTTCTACTATAATCTTAATGTTTTCTCCCTCCTGCTTGCTTTGGGTTTAATTTGGTCTTTCTAAGATAAAAGCTTAGTTATTGGTTTGAGAATAAATAGGAGTTTAATGCTCAAAATTTCCATTTTAAGTCATGTTTTACTTGCATTCCTTCAGATACATTGTATTTTCATTTACATCTTTTTTCTAATTTATGAGGCTATCCATTATAATAATCCATTGAATTATAATGAATGTGTATTCTGTGGTCAGTGGGTGGAATGTTTTATATATGTGAGATCAAGTTGCTTAATAGTGTTGATGAAATCTTTATCCTTGCTGATTTACTGGCTTGTTCTTTTCATTATTGAGAAGGTAATATTGAAATTTCCAAATATAATTGGTGATTCCTTATTTCTCTTTTCAGTTCTGTCATTTTTTGCCTCATGTATTTTGGTACATTTTTGTTAGGTGTTTATATATTTAAAATTGTTATATTATCCACCCTTTTTCTCTGTGTTCTTCAACTTGGATAATTTGTATTATTGTCTCTTCAAGTTCACTGATTTTTTTCTTCTGTCCATTCAGTTTTCTGTTCAGCTCATCTACTGTATTTTCCATTTTGGTTATTTTAGTTTTCAACTTTAGAAATTCTATTTGCTTTCTTTTTTATGATTTCTATTTCTTTGTTGAAATTCCACATTTGTTATTTTAGTCATATGGTTTTAATACTTGAAACATGATTTCCTTTAATTCTTTGACCATAACTAGAGCTGAGTTGAAGTCACTGCTTCCTAAACTCCAAATCTGATTCCACTCAGGGTCAGTTTGCTTTTATTATTCTGCAGATGGGTCACACTTTCCTGATTTTTTTGCACTCTGATAATTTTTACTGACAAGTGAGTCTTTAGGTATGATAAAGTAGAAGCTCTACTTGCTGATTTTTTTCCTGAATTTGTTTAAAAAGAAAGTGCCTGTATTTAATTTGCAAATTCTTTCCTCCTGCAACGTTCAGCCATTGATGTCTCTTATCAGTACATTTTTTTTTTTAGTCTTATATTTATTTTTAAACATGAAACCCTGGGGATTGCTTCTGTGTATGCATAGCTTAGTGGTTAGCCAATGATTGGGCAGAACAATAACTTCACTCTTGTAAGACTTTCACTCTCTAAATATAGATCAGTGTGTGGGTTGAGGAGTGCATTTAAAGTTCAGGCAATTTTAATAACTGCCTCGGGTTTTACTTTGTGCTGGGTCTCCTGGTTCTTCTCAGGGCATACTTGTCATTTCATAGTTATCTGGGTATAGGTAAGAGCTTATCTAGCCCTTCTTTGGATCTCACATTAACTGGAGATCTTTTAAATTTCTGGGTTATCCATGCATCTCAACTGGAACAACTATTTGTTTCCTATATAACTTGCTACTTCTACTGACAGTGCTTCAGGGTGTGGATTTTGTTCTTTGCTTCAAGTCAGTTCACCCTCCTCTGGCAGCAAAGCTGCTGATTTTCAAAGTTAGCCCCACTTGGATAAATCTACTCTGCTGCTAAAAAGAAATAAAGCCTGATAAATCTGTGCTGTTAGAAACAAAGCCAGATCCTAGTTAATGTCTGTAAAGACAGATTTTATTCAAATTCTATTCTAGTAGTGGAAAGAGACTTAAGTATAGAACTCAATTCCACCAAATTCCACCAAAACAAAAAGCTGACCTTTTAAACACCAGAGTGTGTTAAAGGAGAGGCAGTAAAGGTCTTTGAGGATTGGGGTGGTGGTGTCCATATGACTAAGCCATCTGGGTTTGTTAATTGTCACTATGCAGAGGAGAATCAAACAGAAGGCAGTTGGCCAAGTTGGAGGAAGGCACCCACAGAAGTTAGGCAGTTCTCCTCCTACAGGTCCTGGGAGGGAAGAGAGTAAGAGTTCTCTTTCTAGACATTTGCATTTTGAAGGGATGGCCTCTTGGTCCTTGGGATAGTTTGGGATGGTGGAAGATTTACATCTCAAAGAAGCAGAGAAAGGACTTAGAATTGCAAGCTTTCTCAGGCAGGCATTTTAAGGAAGGACTGGGGCCAACCTAGCAACAAGGCCTTAAGCTACTAGAAGTCATGGTGGAGTTTGGGCCAGCTTCTCGGTGCAGGGATTTGGGTAGAGTTGTTTTATGCCAAGTATTTTGCAGTTTGCAGTGCCATACCAGGTTTAGAAGGATAGAAGCAGCTTCACAGAGAAAGGACACAGACCCTTACCTTTCTTACCTGAAGTTCTAGCAGCCTTTTCTTTGTAAGCATTACCCAATTTGTGGTTTGTCTTGTTCAATTTCCAGAGTCTTAAAATGGTTGCTTTTGACAATTTGGTAAAGTTTTATTCTTGGTTTTTTCGGTGAGGAGATTTGCCAGTCTTTTCCCTCCACCATAGATTGTTTTCAATCTTGAATGAAAATGTTTTTGAGGGAGAAGAATATTGTGGCTAAGAGTCTATCTGAAGTGCTATAAAGAGCAATGGATTAAGACTCAGAACATTCTTACCCTGGTAATATTATTAGTAAACTTGTAGCCTTGAGTGGATGACAATCTATTTAAGGACTCTGTTTTCTTTTACATAAATAGCGATATTATGGATACCAAGGATGTTTATTGGAATTTAAATATGAACTAGAGAATAAACTTATCTGATGTTTTGAATTTATTTTATTATAATCTATAAAATATCTCAAAATTTTGACTATATAGGCTTTGACATAATTTAAATAAAGTGTGGAAAATACTGTATGCATGTTGTTTACCTTGAAGTTATTCATCCAATGATTAATTTTAATTCCATCATTGTTCATATTTCACAGGATTTTAGAATTTTAAGACAAGTAAATTTATTATCAGATTTATTTCTTCTCTATTATTCTACAAATTATGAATTATTTTCTATTTATCATTCTTTTTCAACCTAAATAGCCTTGTTAGACATTGACCTTACTTTCCATCTGGGAAATAACTACAAATCTGTTTCAGTATTGTAGAATGTTTCATTTCACCCCTTGAAGAAAAATGGGACTTAAGGGAAGTTTTCACTCAAGTGTTATAACAACTAAAGAGCTATGGCTGAATATAAATTATATTAGAAATTTTCTTCAAGTTTTTTCTACCTGCCACATTCTGGATCTTGGGAGAGTAACTGTTCTCTATGACTTAATTTCCCCCTCCCTATAATGAAAGTAAGTAGTGAATCTGTTCATATTGGTAATATTTAGAATTGGGAGGAAAATTATTGATATAAAACCCACAAGAGTTGTGAAGCCCCATTAAATCTTTTTTTTTTTTTAAGATTTTATTTATTTATTTGACAGAGAGATAGCGAGAGAGGGAACACAAGCAGGGAGAGTGGGAGAGGGAGAAGCAGGCTTCCCGCAGAGCAGGGAGCCCAATGCAGGGCTTGATCCCAGGACCCTGGGATCATGACCTTGAGCCGAAGGCAGACGCTTAACAACTGAGTCACCCAGGCATAAATCTTATGGGGAATACAAATACACATTCTGATTTCTATTTAAACATCATTGTATACTATATCTATATATTAAACTGATGATTGTAGAACAATTAAATATGAAAACAATCACATCTGCAAACTTATTTAATCAAGTCCAGATTGAAAGGAAGACAAGAAAATTTTAAGATATTTTATAATGCTCTTTTGCACACATCTCACCTAGTGAATTAAAGGTAAATGGTATGAATTGTATATGTTTTTCCCAGATTTTCTGAAGACTGGTGGCTTTGGTGTCACACTTTTTAAAGATGGACTACATGCCAAAACCTTAGAGGGCATATCAGAGTTGTGTGAATTTATAGTACATGATCAATATAGTGTTTAACACTAGAAAGATGAAAATCAACATTTAATGTCACTTCTCCACAATCTTTCTCCATTTATTTCTAAAATATCATTATCCTAACTTCTAAATAGATTGGTTTCAGGGCACCTAAGATGTTCTTTTTTTTTTTTTTTTTTTTTTACCTAAGATGTTCTTAAACCAAAGACTATCTCTACCCATTCTTTGGAAGTTTGTGTTTTTCCTTTTGTTTAACAAATCAAACAAGCAAAAGCAGATAAATAAGGGATCCAGTTTCTTCTAGTCAGTGATTTTGATAAAATTCTACACACTTGTAACAGTCATTGCTCAGTGAGGTTTTTTTAGGGATAGATTAAAATATTCTGATTTCTTAATTTAAGAAAATAGTAAAGAACATATTTTAGAAAGATTTCCATATAAATTGTTGCTAAAGATAGAATTTGGATACTTTAAATGAAATCTTCTCTCCACCAAGTGTGGTTTCGCCCAAGTTATCAGTGACCTCTCATTTCATCAGTTCCACTAGACAGTGCTTTAGCTTTACCCTACCCCTCAATTTCAATAGCATCAGATTCAGCTGACTCTTTCTCCTTGAAACACTCTTTTAAGTAAAATTCTCCCTGTCATTCTGTTTTATTGAACACTCTTTTTACTCCCTCCCTTCCCAATGGGAGATCCTCCACTTTGACCACAAAATATTGAAGGAAACAGGATATCTGTCCTAAGCTATTCCATGCCATTCTTTCTCTCTAGTTATTCTTTTCTTTCCTAAAATTGATTAAATGCTCTCTCCCATGTCAGAACCATTGTACTGACTTTGTCTTCTGGGAAGTCACATGCTTCCTAGATCTTTTATGGTCTGGCCTTACATACTAGTTTAAATGGTCCCCTTAAGTGACAGATTTCCCTGACAGCGCCTGTGGGTGTCCCTGGTGATGTCCATCATGGCACACTGTTTATTTCTATATAGCATGCATATATACATGCACCCAGAGCCACACGCACAAGGTCTAGAATTCTGCCATTTATGTTCTATTAGATGCAGATGTTGAGCTCCTTCTACAAGAATATTAACTGTCTCATTTTGCATTTTATCACCAGTGCCTATCTTAAAATAGTTATTAAATATATATTTGGTAAAAAAAAAAAAGAGTGAATGAAAGATTTCATGATTGGCTAAATGAAGAGTGGTGTGGCTCTTGATGGAAAAACAGAATTGTACAACTAAATGTATTAAGGAAAGGAGTATGCTGGTTTGCAGCACACTTGATTTTGTGTTAATTGTGGAAATATATGGAATCTTGAACAAAAGTTTAAAATCACACCAGGAACTCAACAATAAAATTAGGACTAGGGATGTGTATTTAGCAATTATTTATATAAAAGTGACAGTTGAAATACTAAATGTAGCTGGAATTAGAAAGGGAGAGAAAAAAAATAAAAAAACAGGAAGAGAAGAATAAGTTCCATGCTAGGGAAAAAACTCATTTATAAGGGATAGGAGTTTGAAGAGGAGTCAGAAAAGTAGAGAAGGAAGACAATTGCATCAGTACTATAATTTTTGTGGAAGAGGTGTTTGTTACCCTCATGTAATAGAGTTTTCTCCTTTACTCACAATTAAATTCACCATATATTATACAACCAAGATAAGCTCAGTCAACACTTGGAGGGGGGTATAAGTAGAAATCAGAATATATAGAACCTAAATCTTTGGGGTTTCTCAGAACTAAAAGATCCAATTGCTCCTGTTCCTATAAATATTAGGTGCTAAGACGACTTCAGCACCTTTCTCAAAGGCCTTTTATTAAGACTTTTCGGCCAAATACAAGGATATGCCCTGATACAAATATGAGATTCAGGGTATATTGCTTTCCAAAGAAGCTTATTTTATAGAGTGGGATGATGGCCGTTCATCACTGCAGTTACAGAAGGAGGGATAAAATAAGCAAAGGCAACAGTAAATTATGACCTTCTTAGGGGATTGTACTGTTAATGAAGTAACAAGCCTGGGTGGCCAAAGCCTGAGAGTGGTTTATCCCCAGAGCCAACTTACTCCCTCCAGTGTACTTGAGAAGGGAAGAGCCTCTCAAAAGCAGAGCCCCAGCTAATCCTGATCCAGTGTCAGCCATGAGTAACAAGATGGGAGAAATATGGGAATGTCAATAAGTATGTGTTTAGGCTAGGATGGATCTCCTTTGGGATTTAAAATTCAGTACTGCAGTTTTAGATTCTCTTTATGATAGAAACTTAGGCTTTACTTTTACAACTGTACTAGGTTTCAAACTCTACAACTTGATAAATCGGTATACTGTCTTTCTTAGCATTTTACTTTTTGAAATGATTTGTCATTTGTCTCTTAGCTGTTTGTAAGAGTCATCCACAGGGGTTCATAGGCAAGTCCCAGCTTAAAGAACCTTGATTATGGATGGTTTCATGGTTATTCAGTGGTTATATATACTAGTTATTATATTTGTTTCTCAGTTCATGAGTTTTACAACATGTAGGTAACATTCGTATTTCATGACTAAACTGCAGTGTTAAGCTGGAAGATTCTCTATTTTAACATGTGTGTTCAGTTTAGACTATTGGGAATAAAATTTTCAATTCCTGCCTATGGTTTACACATACAACATAAGTTAAACTTAAAACCTATGTTTTATTGCATGGAACATTTATTCTGTGCTTACTACTGTCTGTCATTGTTTTAAGTATTTTATGTGTTTTCCTGACTGTTTTTTAATGTAGGGGGCCACTTTCAATTTTCTGCTGTTTTTGAAACTGCAGGATGATACACGCATTAAAATCCTAGAAGTAGCATATGTAAGCTGCCTATTCAGTCCTGTGAGATGTGTGGCAATAACTCTTGCTTACCAGTTTGTGTGTTTACTGTTTGTTTCTGGACTGCAAAGAACTCTCTTTCTCTTCTGCATCTTAAAATATCCATCTAGCACTGTTACATGTTTAGGGTGGGAGAGGAGATCTTGCCATCTGCTCAGTCCACTTTCCTGTCTAGGAGCTCAGATAGAAATATGAAGTAAAAGTAAAAGGAATAGAGAATAGTTCAGATGTTCCAAATTATTTTTTAAGAAATCTAAAGGAATAAACAGGAGATAAGGATGAAATGCTATATTTAACAAAATAGGTATCAAGAATTTTAAGAATATAAGCAAGACATGAGATCAACGCCAGAATCTATAAAAGAAAACCCACACCCTAACCACAGCTTGATGAAACTTTAATGCACCAAAGATAAAGATGAAATGCTAAGACGTATCAGAGGGGGAGGTAAATTACCATAAAGAAATGAGAAACAGAATGATATCAGAAACAATAGATACAAGAAGACATGAGATAATATCTCCAAAGTGCTAAGAAAAAATAACTTGAGGTTCATTAGCCACAACTACTATTCAAAAGTGAATGTGAAATAAATATGCCTTTAGGCAGACAAAAATTCATACAATTTACCAATCACAGACTTTAGCCTGAAGAAATACTAAAGAATGCTCTTCTTTAAGAAAATTTTAAAAAACTAAAATAAATTAGTTGATGCAAGAAACAATAAGTCAAACTGGGTAAAATGATGTACGGTGACAGAAGCTGGACACTGTGGTGATCATTTTATAATGTATATAAATATCAAATCACTCTGTTGTACACCTGAAATTTATATAATGTATGTCCATTACACTTACAATCATACTGGCAAATATAACTTAGATATATGTGTAGTTTTGTGATATTGTTAAGTTGGAAATAATAAGTGGTGAGAAAGGATAGTTTTGAAGTAAATAAAAACCTGTTAGGATTCCTGCATTGTTGGGAGGAAATGACTAACTCATAATTATCCATATCACAAAAATAATTTCCTACCTCATACTGTGAAAAAGGGTCCAAATAAAAATGGAGAAAGAAAAATAATGAGAGTCATGTGATTATCTTGGATCCACCTGACCTGTCCCTGCCACAGACTCTACTTGGCTATCTGTCATACTGGTACCTGGCTTCACTTTTCAAGCAGAACTTCGTTTATTGTTTTAGTATTGTAGATTAAAAAAAAAAAATTCTACCATATACTGACCGCATTTTCCGTATTCTTACTTTCAAGATTTGAATAACAATCTTGGTGACAGCAGTCGCAAGACCTTGAGCTAAAGCCTGAATTATCAGATCTAATGCTAGTTGTGTTACGTTGTAAGACAGGTAAGGATGCCTATCTCTGGGTTTTCAAGGACCTCTGATATCCTATGACAATTGTCATTGAAAACCAAAACCCTCTTCTTTCATTTTAAAAGCTATCACTGAACAAGAATAAAGCTTTTGACTTTAAGACCTTAGGGTGTAATGCCAAAAGCCTACTATTTGTCTCTCTGTGAGCATACAGGCGGGAAAATAGATACCCTTTTATTGAAAATGCTGTGTTTTTATCTGACGTAGGACTTCTGCAATGCCTATCATTTAATGCACTTTGGTTTGTACTAATTCAATGTGATGAAACCCCTTTGAGACTGTGACTGTGTCTATAAGACCGTGGAAAAATCAAATTAGACCATAAAATTTGGCCCATTCAATTTACATTAAAAGAGAAAAATGTGCTAAGCAAGATTTTCTGTTGCATGTTTATTGTGTCGAGGCTTTGAAATATTTGGAGGAGGTTTAATTGGTGAAACTCTCAAAGATATCTCCTTGAATATGATTAAACAAATATGAAAAAATTTAGTTTTTAAATCAATTTTGATAAAATGCAATTAAAGTGAGTAAAGTGGAGGAAAAAATAACAGATACTCTGGTGTTAGCCTATTCAGTGATGCAGAAACCTGATCACCTTTCAGTTTATGAAGAGATAGTGCATGTGCCATTGATTGACCTTGAGGCATCATCCAAAATTGTCTTCTGAGAGGTTAAAAATTATTTATTTTCACCACATGGCAGCATCAGTATATTTTTTGATGTTTAATCAAATATTTTATAGTATGTTTCGCCCTTACCAAACATCTTTCCTTGAAAAACTTGAAATTCTGTACACAGTATCTGCCTAGTATATATTAAGAAATTTGAGAAGCCAAGATGTAGTGAGGGAATTAATTTCCCTGTGGATGCCCAACAAAAGCTTAGTGAGGCTGCCATTCAGGATTCATTGCTAATGTTCGATCTACCAGTCAATAATGGAGTTGAGAATAAGATATAGGTCTCCCAAAAGGAAAAGCTTAACTACTAAACCAAAGAGTATCCTTAAGTGCTCTGTGGTTAATCATTATCCTCTACTTGCCAGGATTTTGAAATTTCATTCTTTAGGATGAATATTCATGTAACAAGAGTGTAAATTTGAGAAGCCATAGATATGTGTTAAATTATCCATTTCTTTGATTTCTAGCAAATTCTGAGTTTTCACTGATTATTTCAAAAGGGTGTGTAACTTGCTAGGAAGTCAATAAAAAGTTATGTTCTAGGAATAGAATATAAAATCTATTTTTCACACACTGGATAAAATATTCCACCAATATTAAAGCTGTAAGGTTGGCAAAGAGTCACAATAAATGAAAGATGAATATTTTAAAATTCACCAAACCATTTTATCCAAAGCATTGGTTTAAGATAATATTTCCATGCATTATACTGTATTAAATCAGACTATTATGGCCATTAAATTCTCAGATTCTATAGGAAAGAGAATTCTTACACCTTTTCATCCCTGCTCTACTCCAAGACCTGTAAAATCCACCCCACCCCCACACCCAAAAGAAATTATTGTTTAGAAGATCTGGGTAGCTAATTGAGGCAAAAGCCTTATTTTAACATCTGGGTGCTTAATTCATTTTTATTCTAAATCTTTCAGCTAAGTCGTCAAGATACTCAATTCTATACACTATCTTTTTTTAAGATTGTATGTTTAAATAATTTTGATATAAATTATATAGAAACATACTTTATGGTATGACATAAAAATAAGGAAGAAAAAATGAAAATGAGAGTTAAATAACCAGGATAACTTAGGACAGAAAGATTCATAATACAATGTCATCTTCAGTTGGTAGAGGTCAATATCAAATTTGGTTCTCTGATCCCTGGCAGCCAAGGAAAGAAGAAAACTTGGATGGGCACAAGATTCAATGTCAGTAAAACAAAAAATATAACGTGACTCATAAAAGGCAAAACATTTTTTTGCACTGAGAATTAAAGGAATGAAACCTGGGGCTTTTCATAAAGATGATACTAGTCAAGAGCCTCAAAAATGTACTCAACAAAATCTCTATAAAGAAAGCCATACAACTATAGATCTAAAGCATGTCACAATTTTTCTAGGTATCGTTGCCCTGGCAATGTAGACTAGGCCCATGATAACCCAGTTAAATAGTAATGCTGCTTAATATTTGCAAAGGTACTATTCAGTGAGGATGTCATTTCAAATATTATTTTGAAGAAAACAAATTACCTATCATACATACATTCTCCCTCTCTGTCTGTCTCTCTCACACACATACACATACACACACATGCACACACTTATCCATGTAAATTTCTTAAAAATCAGAAGATGATTAACAAGGTGCTAATCTGCATGACATGATTTTCTCCAAGGGTGTAAGGTAATTTAAGATATAGATGTAGATATGAGATATAGATAATAATATATAGATGTAGAATATAGAATTTTAATTAGATCCTAGATCTACACTAAATAATTTTTAGCTAAAGTAAATTTTTTTATCATTAGGAATGCTGGCCTTAACGATTCTATTCCACTATACATATTATTAAAATATAAAGTCATTAGTTACAGGAGTAGAAACATTACACATTATTATTAAGAATACAGGTAATTTCCATTAATTGTATAACATTTACTTACTCAAAACCAAATTTATTTAATTTGGAAATTTATATAACTTGATGTAAGTTACATAAAAAAGTAATTTAATTTTTATGTAATTACAAATTTCACAATGAGAGAAATGCATAAAATATATGTTTCAGACAGAATAATGACTGCTTCTCCTAATTCCTGTAACCTGTGAATTTGTTAAATTGCATGGCAAGGATGAATTAAGGTGGCGAATGGAATGGAGTTTGTAAATCTGCTGACTTTAAGTAGGGAGAATATCCCAGATTATCCAGGTAGACCCCATGGTAATCACAAGGGTTCTTTGAAATGGGAAAGGGAGGCAGAAGTGGTCACAGTGATGCCAACAAGCTATCATTGTTGGTTTCAAAGATGGAGGAAGGGTTCCACGAGCCAAGGAATTTGGGCAGTGTCTACTCTAATAAACTGAGAAGGCAAAGAAATGTATTCTTCCATAGATCTTCCAGAAAGGAATGCAGCCCTGCTGATACTTTCATTTCAGCTGTGAGATCATTGTTAAATTTCTAACCTATGGAAATGTGAAAAAGTAAATTTTTGTTTTTTAAGCCACTAAGTTTATAGTGATTTGGTATATCAGCATTAGAAAACTAATACAATATGCTTCATAAAATATTATGCCTTGTATCTATAATTTTTATATTTGGCTATATCATAAAGATCTCCATTAATGATAATATACATTTCCTGCATGGATAGTATAGCATATACAAAAGCATATAGACAGTTTCCTTTGATACCTAAATTAAGATTTTATGTCCACTTCCTCATTTTTGATGGCTGAAAAACTCTTTCAATCGATCTCCAAATATTCTCCTATCAAAATTAAATAATAATGTTCATTGATCATTCTATCACTAGACTTAAATTATTCCATTTGAATATTTGGATACTCAAAAACTAGGTTTTTTTCAGAAAAGCCTAAAGATCCTCTATTAGTTTCAGGGAGCTACAATTTTAATATCTAAAATGTTTAAAAAGAAAATGTAGGTTTTAGGGTTATTACTGATTTAATGGTAATTGATACCTCAATAATAAAAGAGCATTTTTCAAACATGATAAAAAATTGAATAATTTTGGATCTTAAGTCATTAGAGAAGTATATCTCATTGAAATATTATGAATATTTTGGTCCTAACTTTCCTGCTTCCTGGCACTTGGGTATTAATGCTTGCTTCTACTGATTTTTTTTTTTAAACCAAAATGATAATTCCATTTCTTTCTGATGATTTCAGTATGTATCTATAAAAGAACTGAGTGATTTGGTCTAAATAATGTGTCATTATGTGGTAAAACTACAGAAACTCTAAAGAGACTTTTTCTTATCTGCTTGTGCCATTATTAATCTTGAAATTTGCATGATAAAGAAAATTATAATTAAGTGAAAAATGTATCACCCTCTTGCATGATGATTGCAGTAAGAAAATAATCAAGGGAAAACAAATCTGACAAAAACAGAACATCAACAGTAAAGGGGACAAAAAAGGTGGGGGGGATAATTATCCATTCACAGACAGATAAATAAAATGAGGAAAGCAAATGAGCAAATGAAAAAAAAAAAAAAAAGTCCAGCAAACAAGCTAACAAAGCACAAGTCCCAGAGACGTGCTCTGCCTCCATTGAGACAAATTATCCTACCTTTTCTCTCAGATCTAAAGGAAGGCATGATTTTATCTGTGAAGCTTTTTTTTTTTTTCTTACTCAGACAACCTTAAGAAAGAATTGCCCCTCCTCTTTAAATCTATCCTGTGGAACAAAAGGAGCACATTACTTAGGATTTTTCAACATTAAACTTAGAAAAATCTAATCTTTATACAAATGGATGTAGATATAATTTTAGATTCAGTCTTTGGAGAAAGCAAAGTAAGAATAATCCATCATGTTTAAAGTTGGTCAGAATTGATAAATACAGTAATTCTAATCAGGTGAAAATAAATTTCAAATACAAAAATTCCAAACAGCTTTTTCAAATTCATGACGCTACTTTGTAAGTAACAATTGTTTGTAGGACTAAGGATATACATTTTGTGAAGGGGTAATTATGCCCCTTGACCCTATTCATGGTGATGGAAATAGCTATTTCCTAGGCAGGTGATCTTTTCCCTGAAGATCCAATTTACCCATCCCTAGCAACTCTGCTTTTGTATTGGTCAAGTCACCCATTCTTCCTCACCATGGTCACTGTCATCACTCATCCTCAACTCTTCTTGCCTGAATTATTCTAATAACTTCCCAAATGGCCTTTAGTCTCTATTTTACTCCTGTGCAATCTGATTTCCATGCTGATTTTAGAATAATCTTTGAAAAAGACAAAGCTGGATGTTTAGTCTCCCTGCTTGAAGTCCAACAGTGGCTCCTATCACCTTTAGTTTCTACTCCAAACATGGTGGCATGGCCGTATAAAACCTGTATCAGTAACTCCTTCCTGTGATTCCCTTCCCACACAAGCCTTCCTTCAGCCACACTTAACATTTCTCCAGGGCCACAATGTTCAGTGCTGTAGTCATTCACTCCATACTTATTGAACATATTTTCTAGTAACTCTGTGTCTTTGATATGCTCTATGTTCTGCAGCACGTGCTTGTCCCTCTGTCTGTCTGACAAGTTCTCTCTCATTCTTTAAATCTGAGTTGAAATGTCATCTGGCTAGTGAATA
The DNA here is from genome assembly GCF_002201575.2 of Neomonachus schauinslandi. Lineage (NCBI taxonomy): Eukaryota > Metazoa > Chordata > Mammalia > Carnivora > Phocidae > Neomonachus > Neomonachus schauinslandi. Next base: position 50,266,031 of record NC_058405.1, on the reverse strand, counting down.
GTTCCCCATGTTCATTTTTGCCTCTGGGCAGGGGGTCTGTAGTAATCTATGATGCACTTAGATTTCAAAGTAGAGCTGAAGGAGGAGCATTGGTTGCCAAGTTTTACAACTGGATGACCTTACACAACATACTACACATTTTGTGGGACTTACTGAGCCTTGGACCTCTCACCTTTTATGTCAAGCTGAGCCATTGTGGAAGGTATGTGTTTAATACAGAGTCCTGCCCCAAACACCCTCCAATTAATTGGACCAGGTATAGATTCCTTATCCATTGTGGGCCAGTGGACGAATAAAATTCCCCATCCCCCAAGTTAGAATTGTGACTTACTGTGGCTTTAATTTCTTCATCTGTAAAATGGGAACTCTAGTAATGCTTTACAAGATTCATTGTGAGGATTAGGCAATGGATGAAAAATAACCTGGAGTAGGTACTTAGGAAATGGTCCCCGACTTACCATATTTATCTCACATGTGGTTTCATCAGATGAGAAGCTTATGTCTAAGGACTTTACAAATTGCTAAGAACTATACTTGTAGCTATTATTTTCTGATGCAGTGTATTTCTGATGTAATACTGTACTTTTAAAACTGGTATGTGTGAATTCCTGTCACTAAAATGTATAGTGTAGTGGGCCACAGACCAAGGGGAGCCATCGAACCCCTGGTGCATATCATTCTTGTGATGAAAATTATAAAATTTCCATTATATATTATATATAGATATATAAACTTGTATGGAGATTTTACAATATATGTATAATTTTACAATATATATATAAATTTTACTATATATGTTTGACTGGGGGAGGAGGGGACGGAAAACAAACAACTGGAATTCCCCCCCACCATTCCCAGATTACTAGGGTATGCATTTATTCTCTCCTATTCAAAACAGAACCTTGGTACAAAAAGTTTAAAATAATTATCTAAAATGTAATGAACAAATAGCACAATAGTTGAAAAGTTCCTTTAATTCCTTAATTCTTTGATTGATGGATCAGACATAAGGGGAAGACTTCTGAAAGTTTACATCAGGAAAAGGAAAGTCAATTTCCTACACTACGCTTATCTTGTTCACTTCCTTGTAATCTATATTCCAGGAACCTGCAAGGATTTATTTTTTCTCATCCTCAAGGGTGTAGAGTTAGCAGTCTCCAAAATGCAGAAGTGGGTCAAACCAGGACAAAATAAATCACAGTTCAAGGTCTAGGAAGACCCTGGCTCTGTTTCTTCAGAAAAGGAGGAAGTTTCATAAAACATCAGGCTGAAAGGTATAGGTAAATATCAGGAATCTGATATGAAATGTTGGTGCAACTTTAACAGTTGAATTACATATATAGCTTCCAGAGGCCTCAGTGTGAAATGTTGACATTTTTATTAGAAGGGGCTCCTGTTATGTACGGTAATGGTATAAAAATCCTATGAGACTCGCTAAGATATCTAGAAGAAAACAAAACAGGCAAGAGGTAGCAGCTACATCAAGAACAGATGGTGTTCGTGAAAAAGTATAAAAGTATCTTTCATTTTTACTCTAATTTTATTTATTTTTTAGTAAGTGGGCCTGTCACATTGTTCAAAATTTAAAAGATGCTCAGTGAAAAATATCCCTGCCATGCATGTGCCCAGCCACTCATGCCCCTGTGTGCAGAAACAACCAGTATCACCCATTTCTTGTATGCTCTTCTGGAGCTATTTTATCTTATGTAAGCAAACATGCTTCTATTATTTTTATTCCTTCTCTTTTACACAATTGGCATCACGTCATAATGCTGTTCTGCTCCTTGCTTTTTTCACTTAGCAAGAATCCTTCCTCCTTATTCCCTACCGTGTTTCCTCCCTTTTTAAAGGCCACAGCATATTCCATTCCATGAATATACAGTAATTTTATTTACTTAGTAAATAGAATACTTCTAGTTTTTCTTCCTAACCATTCAATTCACATCTCCTTAAAAGAGAGAGGGTAATAATTTGCTGATTAGCTGACCAGGTAATCAGCCCAAGAAGGCCAGTTCTAATACTCATCATACATTGGAATCATCTAGGCTGCAAGGTCTAAGTCTGGGGAGGAGAGAAGGTGGTGAGCTTCCTCCTCTAAACTCATTACTTCAAGAATGTAAACGTGCTTCTGTACACTGATCCTCTGATTAAACCTTGTGCCTGTTCACAAAGTAAGCTCACCAAGGTGATTGGTGGAAGGTCCCCCAAACCCAAATGAAATCACCCATGAATTACTACATATTTTTGCTTTCTTCAGAAGAGATCATAATGCATTTTCAACAGGCTACACTGTTTTTCTGAAAAATGAGTAATTGATTCCATTTTGAGATACAGAAAGTTATTAAAACATTTTCATGATACTTATATCTTAACACTTTAAATTATTTCTAATTAAATACCCAGTTTTAATTTGGAAGACAAACATCTGTTTCTCTAATTTTCTGAATCAAGTTCTAGTTCAAAAATTTCTATGTCAGTTACCTGGGTAAAAGGAAATCTACAAAAAACCTCTCAGAATAAGGCTTTGGGAGAGACCATTTCTCCTTGGTTATTTGTGAGTCTCCTTAAACACATCTCTCAGTTATTGGTAGAGTCCAATTTGACAAGGCAAATAGAAACATCTAAATTATGAATGCAGAACTTCAGTAATAATCATAGCTAACAGTTACTGAGTGTTTGCCCCAGTACGTGTTAATTTTTGTAACATTTAGAAAAGCCCCAGGAAGTACTATTATCATTTCCATTTCACAGATGAATTTTCTTAGGAGCACACTATTAGTTAATATCAATAACAGAGTCCAGATATAGACACAAAATTGTACCTTGCAAGCGCTATGCTTTTAACCCCTGAATTGTCATTTTCTCTAATTTATATAAATGTTTCCCTTACTCATATTCTAGTTTGGCTGATCAATATTATTATTAATAGAAGATACAACTAATTATTCTGTGACTTTTATGTTTCCTTAAACACTGGGATTTCCTTTAGATGGTATAGGAATTAATTTAAACAAATCTTTGCAGAGTATAAGGCAATTTGCTGGATGTTCAGGAGGAGAAGTGAAGATCATTGTCAGGTCCAGTAATTTTAAGAGCTCATTATTGACCTGCTGTCGGGTCTGCTTTCCAAGTGCACGCTCCAATCATCCATCAATCCAATCCATTGTGTATTGCTTGCACCCTTTTTCAGACTAGGATTGTAGTAATTAATAATTGTGGGATTTGGGGGGGATTTGATATATATATGAAACAAATTTCATAAAATTACAGGGTACTATCTAACAGGGAGTAGTTTTTAAAAATATGTCCTGTTAAGAAAAATGATGCATTGGGAAATGTAGATAGAGCCCTGAAAAAGCATCCACTTGGGAAATGATAAACCTGGATTCAAGCTCATTGCTAGCCTACACAGTGTTGTCAGTGGATTAGAAACATCACTCACTCACATCTTCTTCTCCACCTACTGCGACGGCTGGCAATCAAAACCCTACAAGTGAACAGTAAGTGGATGGTTCTTATGTGTCCCTCTCTCCAGATGACACAGGACTGAGCCTTGGTGCACAGCCTGGTCAATATACAGGCTGTCCTGTATGGTGCGCAGTCTATGCACCTGAACATGCTGGCCTTATCTGAATTTAGCTCTAACTCTGCTACTTACAAAATGGATGATCTATGGTGAGGTGCTGCTTGTAAAACAAGTAGTTGGATTCTTTGATTCCCAAGGCTCCTTCTAGCTTTAACTTATGTGAATCATAAAGCATCTCGAAGCGCTTAGATGGGTATTGACAATAGGTCTGCAATCAAGCTGAACATTGCTTGTCAAGGAATATGAAAGAAATCATATATGTTAGGAGGAGATAAGGTAAATGTAAACAGTGATTTTCCTTGTGTGGTGAACTTACAGGAGAATTCAGATTATGTGTGCATCTACAGAATATGTGCATAATAAAATTATATATAATTTTTTGGATTTTCTTAATATGCTGAATTGAAAATTTATTATGTTTAGCAATCAGAAATGAAGCAATAAATATAATGAAAGAACTAAGAAAACATTGAAAAGGAAGTAGGCACCGTAAGTGATACTGAATTTGATCTTTAAAGGAAAAAAAATGGATTTAGTGGTAAAGAAAAGAGCATTTTAAGAACTAGAGACCTGGGTCAAGATAAAACATGAAACAGGTGGTAATTAAGACAAATGAAGAAGTTCAGTGAAGAAAACATGGTAGAGTAAGAGATGTCCAGTATGGGAAAGAGCCAGCACAGAGACCCGATAAGGGACTTGGAGCTTGTCTTTGAAAAGCGGTCACCTTAGGGATGGAGAGTGTGATAGGGGATTTCACAAAAAGATTTCTCAGTTACCTAATTATATGGCTCATGTCTTCCTCCTAATGTATTTGTTTTTTGTTTTTAAAGATTTTATTTTTTATTTGAGAGAGAGAATGAGAGACAGAGAGAGCACACGAGAGGGGGGAGGGTCAGAGGGAGAAGCAGACCCCCCGCCGAGCAGGGAGCCCGATGTGGGACTCGATCCTGGGACTCCAGGGACACGACCTGAGCTGAAGGCAGTCGCTTAACCAACTGAGCCACCCAGGCGCCCCATGTTTTTTATCTCCCAGAACTGTAAGGCATTTGAGAAGGCAGTAAGGGGAATGGAAAACAAAAATAAGCACTTTTCTTAAACAAATGCACCCTGTGGGTGAGTGACTTTGTCCCTTTTCTGAGGAATGTAGGATGAGGCAACCAAGAGAAGTTTTCCTATGTTGTAGATGTCAGCCTCCACCAGTGGTTATGATGAAGACCACTGATCTATTTAAGAGAATTGTCTGAGGCAGTAGCTCCAGTCATACTATCTAGTTGACCCCCTACTGTGCCCATACTGGAAACTGACTCCATAGTCTTAGGTACCCTTGGCAAGTGATTTATGTATGTGCAAAGGGGATATTTATGGATTTAATCTTATGAATTTGTCTGTGCTAACTTTGTTAGAAATCCAGTGATGTTATTGTCATTTTAATGTTTAATCTCACTGTAGGGCTTCTGGGCAGCTGTCAACAGGGAGTATCACATGGCTTTAGGAGATGCTAAGCCCTGTCATTTTTGTTTTGAACACTTGCACATTCATTGGGATGGCCTCATGGTCTCCAATAATTTAAATCCTGCACATTCCATTTATGTGACAAACCCCTACTGTTTTAGAAGAATCTCAGGCACAGTTGTGACAGGTGGCCGTGTAATTCAGACAAGCTGTGGTAGTTTTCAGGTCAAACTCTGCAGACTTAACTTTCTTAGAGTTTCTTCTGATGCAGATGCTGCTTTCTTTTTTTATTGCCTAAGCTTTACCTGTGGAAACTATCTTGGTTTATTTTCTACAAGGGTTCCTTGAGGCAATAGCAGCAGGGAGGGTTAAATCTTTACTTTTCACTGTCAAAACTGATAGCCTACATCCAGGCTTTTTTTTTTTTTTTCCCCTCTCTTGAAGTGACGTTTACACAACTCCGTACCTCTGCCGTGGAGTTAGGAACTTGGTAGAGCACACGGGGAGGAACAGTGCTGCTTAGTCAGTCTGGATTGTCAAGTGTGGATATGCATTGGCGTGTGGAACACAGTTAGAATTTAAACCAGTGTCAACTGAGATGTCCTCTAGGTGCTCAGCAAGAATTTTATTAATAAAATTTCTTTTGGAGAACATTTAAATTAAAAAAAAAAAGACAAACAGGGTTGAACCCTATTTGTTAACTAGCAGAATGGAAGAAGGAAATATTTTATTCTATTCTAGGAAGTTTATTTGCTAAAGAGCAAATGGCAGTTTTTCCTTTAAGTAGACTTTGAATAGTAGGGGGTAGAGCTAATTTGGAGGATACTTAAGAATTAGAGTAGCTATGTGATGTGATGAATATTACCTGGATTAATAACTTTAATTATGGCAATCATTTCACAATATACATGCATATCAAAACATTGTACACCTTAAATATATACAAATGTTGTCAATCATAGCTCAGAAAATCTGGAAAGTAATAAAATAACAAAATGAAATAAAATACTTAGGGTAACCAGCTCATTTGGTCTGCCCAGGACTTTCCTAGTTTTAGCACTGAGAGAGTTCCACATGCGAGAACCCCCGAGTCCTGGGTAAACTGGGAAGGTTAGTCACCTACTCTTGTCCTTTGTCTGCCCTGCTTTTACCTCCTCCTTTCTTTTTTTTTTTTTTTACATTTTTTTAAAAAGATTTTTAATTTATTTTTGAGAGAGAGAGCACACGAGTGAGTGAGCACAGAGGGGGAGGGGCAGAGGGAGAAGCAGGCTCCCCACTGAGCAGGGAGCCTGATGTGGGACTCAGTCCCAGGACCCTGAGATCATGACCTGAGTGGAAGGCAGATGCTTAACTGACTGAGCCACCCAGGTGCCCCTACTTTTACCTCTTTTTATAAAATTCTTAACACTCTAACCAAAGCAAACTCCTCTTGAATCAATCACTAAGTAAGTATTTGATAGAACTAGATTTTTTTTTTTTTTTTTTTGGAGCATCTCCACTGAACATGGATTGAGAGTAGAATTGTGATACCCATTTGCCAAGACCCTTTAAGGTACCAGTTCAAAGAGATGGTGACCTTTCTAAGGTATGATGTGGAAGCTCTTTTTTACCCTGAGAAGCTCACCCTTAAATCTGCAAATGAGTGACTGAGAGCATAAGCTAATGAGTCTGTGAGAACGTAACTGCCAAATTGCTCAGCAGCATGCTAGAAGGCTACTTAAACTCCTGTGAGTCCTCGCCCAGCAACCTCATCAGGAGTTTTAAAAATGAAAGTGCCTGAAGACAACGTTTCTGAACCCGTTACAGCAAAGCCTTATTACCGGAATATGTGTGCACTAGTTTTTAATGCTGGGCTTGAGGAAGGGTGCTCTAAAGATCCTGAGGAAATCACTCTCCGTCAGTAGACCAAGGCACGCAGCCTTCCTAAATCCTACCTCCAGGTTGAACTTGACAGGAAAATCTGTGGAAAAGTTCCCATTTTATTGGGGGAGCTGCAGCAATTCAGGAGAATATAATATTTTCGGTATGAATTTACAGCACAGCAACCGTCAGAGATCGATAACTTGGTAGGGGTCCAGTAAGTTCAGTTATTCTGAATATCTAGGGTGCTAGAAAATTAGAAGCAGGACGAGCACAGATGTTGTTCCTTAGGTGACTTATGCTGACAGAATTCACTTTTTTTATTCCCAGTGTCGAATCAGGAAAAAGGGTATTTATGGCAGCATGGAAAAAGAAAAAAAAAAAAAAATCAAAACGGCTCTGGAGTCAACAAACTTGAAAGCTTTCATTTTAGACTTGGCTGTTACAGTGCATAAAAAAACAGTTTCTTTGAAGATTAATAAGCCATATTAATGCTATAGGGAGAAGCTTTTGCATATGTTAAGCAAACGTTCCCATGAAAAATCTAGGGGACTAAAGTAAACTTCAGTATTGTTTCAAGTAAAAACAAAATCACCAAAAACAAATGGTGCGTTTATTTGGGACTGCTTTTCTTTGCTTTCGATTCAAACCGTTAGGCTCTAAAATGAGCAAACTATTTTAGGTAGATAATTGCCGAGGCTATGAGAAACATTACCCCTCCCTGCAAAATAGTGAATTGCGCATAGTGACTTCAACTGTGCAAAAAGATTAAACACAGAACCCAGTTTTGCTTACTTAGACTCTTACCTCCCTGCCATTTAAAAAAAATTTTCTACAAAATCATTTCTCAAAAGAACTGTTCTGACACTTGCTGGGATGGAATTGCTTCGATGGTCTTGAGCAAGGTAACTTAGATTTCATTTGTAGAAAATGCTTAGGGTGAGTGTATATTCACTCTGGAATATACTCCAGAGGGTGTTTTCCACCCCCTAGTTAATACTCAATTTCTGTTTGTTTTCTGCTAATATGGTACTGATTCATAGAAGTAGATTGTAGAAAAATTAATGTTAATTAAATATCTCATACTATTTAATGTTTCAATAAAAAAAACAAGCTCTGAAGGGATTGACAACATTGTGAATTTTGATTGTTATTAGAATTGCTTGCAGAAAACAGAAAAAGGGGGAGAAGTAGTATAATTCTCATTAGGTAAATTTTTGTCTTTGTAATTATGTCACGGGTATCTCTTACATTTCTGATATACATTAAATTTTATAAAAAAATATATCTTATAGTTTGAAATTGTGAGGGGGTAATACCAAGGATTTCATCAAAAGTCCCCTGTGTAACGTTACCTTGGCGATAGTTAAAGATGTAGAAAAGTTATAAGGGCAAGATTAATGATTCATTGCCTTAAGCATGGAAGATATCCCAAAGAACATAAAGAATTCACATTTGAGAAGACAATGAAAAGCACTCAGATGACTTTAAAGAAACATAAGAATGTTGTGGCCACTCTGTTACTCTTTCACCTTGAATAGTCTCATGGTCAGTTTTTTAAAATTATGTAACCAGCTATTGGCTCTTCATCAGTCAGGCATATTATAGAGGTTGGCACAGAGGACTAGCTCACTTAACGTTTTAAAACACCCTATGACAACACGTCGAGATGACAAACAAAATTGATCCTATTGACAACAGGGTAACGTGTCAGTTGAGGATACATGTCAATTGAGGATACATAGATACTGGCATATACAAAGTAAATAGGCCCTCTATTTTCCTAGAAGTGTCAGTATTCTTGTATAATTGTCAAAAATTACATAAATATATAAAAAATATATTTATAACTATAAAAGTATATTATTTATATATTTATATATATGCTTATATATAAATAATTTTTCCACAGATTTGGCCATTCCTAGAAGCTGTAATATATCATTTTCTATAAGATTTGTTATTTCTGTTCATTTTTTCTCTAAAAAAGGGCATTAAAAAAATTGACCATAATTTCCTTTTTAAAAATTTTTATGGAAAAATTGCAAAGAACCTGGGCTTTTTGAGAAAGAGATATGACTTAAATGACTTAAGATGTAGAAAACCCATAGTGACCTCTACATCTAAAGAATTGCACTTGGTGCAGAAAAATCCATATACATGTTCATTCATACCTTCTAGAATCTGACATTTTTTTGGTCATTCAGAATATTCTGGCACTTGAAAAAAATTGCCTTTGCCAAATTGCCCTAACTTTGAACAAACGATAACACACATGAGATTAGAAATATAAGGACTTTCTAGGGACAAATATCACATGAATGGAGATGCAAAAACTCAGAGCAAAATATTAGTCCATCAACTCTAAGCATATATGAAAATCCTAAGTGAACCGTGGAAAAGAGAGTTGATATTTGAATGTGATTATCATCTGTAGCCTCTCTTCACAAAGTTTCCTCTGTGATATAGGGAAGGAATAATGACTATGTAATATTTTATCCTTAGCTGAGGCTTGGGTTCCAAACCCCAAATTAGGCCGAGTCATGAAAACTCTGAAACCCCTTATTTTCCTAGGTTTATTTGGCTTACTTATCTTCAAAACAAACTTGCTAAAAGATGTGCTCTATTTTATATACCATCTACTAGCCCCATCATCACAGAAATGCTCACACCTGAAACACAGTATCAGCATCACAATTAAGAGAAAGGCTTATTCATAGCAGTGATACCACTTTATATTCCTGGAACGGTGCACAAGGGGTCCAGTTTTTTCCCATCCTTCACATATCACACTGGCTCTTTCCTGTTTTTTTTTTTTTTTTTTTTTTTTTTTTTAATAGCTATCCAAACAAGTGTGAGGTTATATCTCATGTGGTTTTGATTTACATTTCCCTGATGATTAGCATCTTTTCATATGCATGTTATCCATTTTTCTGTCGTCTTTGAAGAAATGTCTATTCAAGTCTTTTGTCCGTCTTAATTGCGTTAGTTTTCTACTATTGAATGATAGGACTTCCTCATATATTTTGGAAATTAACCTCTTACCAGGTATATGATTTGCAAATGTTTTCTCTCATTCTGTGGGTTGCCTTTCTACTTTGTTGATTTTTCCTTAACAGCACAGAAGCTTTTTGGTTTGATGTCCCACTCGTCTATATTTGCTCTTGTTGTTTTTGCTTTTAGTGTCAAATTAAAAAGAAAAAATATTGGCAAGATCAGTGTTATAAAGCTTTTCCCTTATGTTTTTGTATTAGTCAGTTCTCCAGAGAAATAGAACCAATAAGGTAGGTAGATAAGTAGATAGAAGTGGAGATTCATTATAGGAATTGGTTCACAGGGTTATGGAGGCCAGAGAGTCCCCAGATCAGCCATCAGCAAACCGCTGAGCTGGGAAAGCCAGTCTGAGTCCAAAGACCTGAGGATCAAGAGCCAATAATGTAAATCTCAGGTTGACTCTGAAAACCTGAGAACCAGGAATGCCAATGTCTAAGGGTAAAAGAAGATAGATGTCTCAGAACCAATCTGCCCCTCATCCATCTTTTTGTTCTATTTAGGCTCTCAATAGATTGGATGATGCCTACTTGATTGGTGAGGACAGTATTTTTCTAATGATCAAACTTTTCTACTGATCAGTCTACTGATTCAAATGCTGATCTCTTTGGGATACACTCTCAAAGACCTATCCAGAAATGTTTTACCAGCTCTCTGACATCGCTTGGCCCAGTCAAGTTGACATATACAATTAACCATCAGTTTTCTTCCAAGAGTTTTATAGTTTCAGATCTTAAGTCTCTAATCCATTTTGAACTAATTTTTGCATATGGTATAATATAAAGATCCAATTTCATTGTTTTGCCTGTGGATATCCAGTTTTCCCAACACTGTTTATTAAAGAGACTCTTTTCCCAATTTTCAGTTATGGCACCCTTGTCAAAGATCACTTGACCATATAGGCATGGGTTTAATTCTGTGTTCTCTATTTTCTTCTATTTATCTATATATCTATTTTATGCTGGCATAGTGTTATTTTGATTACTATAACTTCGTAATTTGTTTTATTATTTTTAATTTTTGCAAGGTTTTATTTTAATTCCACTTAGTTAACATACAGTGTTGTAATAGTTTCCAGGGTACAATATAGTGAAGTACATTCCTTAATCCCCATCACCTATTTCACCCATCCCCCCACCACCCTCCCTTCTGGTAACCATCAGTTTGTTCTCCATAATTAAGAGTCTGTTTCTTGATTTGTCTCTTCTCCAATTCATGTGGTTGTCTTTTAGTTTTGTTAATTGTTTCCCTTGCTGTGCAGAACCTTTTTATTTTGATCCAGTCCCACTAATTTTTGCTTTTGTTTCCCTTGCCTCAGGAGACACATCTAGAAAAAAGCTGCTTTACCCAATGTCAAAGAAGTTACTGCCTGTGTTCTTTTCTAGAATTTTTAAGATTTCAGGTCTCACATTTAGGTCTTTAATCCATTTTGAATTCACATTTGTGTATGGTGTAAGGAAGTGGTCCAGTTTCTTTCCTCTGCATGTTGCTGTCCAATTTTCTCAACAGCATTTGTTGAAGAGACTGTCTTGTTCCCATTGAATATTTTTTCCTGCTTTGTCAAAGATTAATTGACCATATAGTTGTGGGTTTATTTCTGGGTTTTCTGTTCTGTTCTCTTGATCTATGTGTCTCTTTTAGTGCCAGTACTGTACTGTTTTGATTACTACAGCTTTGCAATATAACTTGAAAACTGGAATTGTGATGCCTCCAGCTTTGCTTTTTTTTTTTTTTTTCAAATTTACTTTGGCTATTTGGATCTTTTGTGGCTCCATATAAATTTTAGGATTGTTCTAGTTCTGTTGAAAAATGCTCTTGGTGTTTTGATAGCAACTGCATTAAATGTGTAGATTGCTTTGGGTAGTATGTACATTTTAACAATATTTGTTCTTCCAGTCCATGAGAATGGAATGTCTTTCCATTTGTTTATGTCTTCTTCAGTTTCTTTCATCAGTACTTTATAGTTTTCAGAGTACAGGTATTTCTCCTCTTTGGTTAGGTTTATTCCTAGGCACCTTATTATTTTTAGTTCAGTTGTAAATGAAATTGTTTTCTTAATTTCTCCTTTGGCTGCTTCATTATTAGTGTATAAAATACAACAGATTTCTGCACATTGATTTTTTTATCCTGGGACTTTATTAAATTCATGTATCAGTTCTAATTGTTTTTAGGTGGAGTCTTTAGGTCTGTTATATATCATCTCATGTCATCTACACATAATGGAAGTTTTATTTCTTCTTACCCTCCTGGATTACTTTTGTTTCCTTTTCTTGTCTGATTGCTGTGGTTAGAACTTCCACAACTATGTTGAATGAAAGTGGTAAGAGAGACCATCCTTGTGTTTTTCTTGATCTTAGAAGAAAAGCTCTCAGTTTTTTCCCATTAAGGATGATGTTAGCTGTGGGTTTTTTATATATGGCCTTTATTATGTTGAAGTTTGTTCCTTCTAAACCTACTTTGCAGAGGGTTTTGTTACGAATGGATGTTATACTTTGTCAAATGCTTTTTCTGTATCTATTGAAATAATCATATGGTTCTTATCTGTTCTGTTACTGATGTGATGTATTACAGTAATTGATTTGCAAATATTGAACCACCCTTGCAACCCAGGAATAAATCTCACTTGATCACTGTGAATGATTTTTTAAATGTATTATTGAATTCAGTTTGCTAGTACTTGCTATAAATTTTTGTATCTATATTCATCAGGGATATTGGCGTGTAGTTCTCTTTTTTACTGGTATCTGTATCTGGTTTTGGTATCAGGGTAATGCTGGCCTCATAGAATGAATTTGGAGCTTTTCCTTCCTTTTCTATTATTTGGAATATTTTGAGAAGAATAAGTATTAACTCTTTTTTTCTTTTTTTTGTATTAACTCTTCTTTAATGTTTGGTAGAATTTGCCAGTGAAGCCATCTGGCCCTGGACTTTTGCTTATTGAGAGTTTTTTGATTACTGACTCAGTTTCTTTGCTGGTTATCAGTCTGTTGGAATTTTCTATTTCTTCCTGTTTCAGTTTTGGTAGTTTATGTGTTTTTAGGAATATATCCATTTCTTTTAAGTTGCCTAATTTGTTGGCATACAGTTTTTCACAATATTCTCTTTTAATTATTTGCATTTCTGTGATGTTGATTGTTATTTCTCTTCTCATACGTGGTTTTATTTATTTGAGTCCTTCCTCTTTTTTTCTTGATAAGTCTGGCTTGAGGTTGGTCAATTTTATTGATTTTTCAAAGAACTAGCTCCTGATTTCATTGATTTGTTCTATTTATTTTCTAGTTTCAGTATCATTTATTTCTGCTCTAATTTTTATTATTTCCTTCTGCTGGTTTGGTTTTATTGTTCCTTTTCTAGTTCCTTTAAGCATAATGTTAGGTGGTTTATTTGAGATTTTTATTGCTTCTTGAGGTCCTTATTGGTATAAACTTCACTCTTAAAACTGTTTTTGCAGCATGCCAAAGATTTTGCGCCATTGTGTTTTCATTTTCATTTGTTTCCTTGTACTATTTAAATTTCTTTTATTTCCTGGTTGACCCATTCATTGTTTAGTGGCATGTGTTATTTAACTTCCATGTATTTGTGCTTTTTCCAGATTTTATCTTGTGGTTTACTTCTAGTTTCATAGTGTTGTGGTCAGAAAAGATGCATGGTATGACTTTGATTTTCTTGAATTTGTTAAGGCTTATTTTGTGGGCTAATATGTGATCTATTCTGCAGAATGTTCCATGTGCACTTGAAGATAATGTGTATTTTGATGTTTTAGAATGACATTTTCTGAATATATCTGTTAAATCCATCTGTTCCAATTTGTCATTCAAAGTCATTCTTGATGTTCTCTTTAGATGATCTGTCTATTGGTATAAGTGGGGTGTTAAAGTCCTCCACTATTATTGTATTATTATCAATTAGTTCCTTTATGTTTGTTATTAACTAGTCTATGTATTTGGGTGCCCCCATGTTGGTTGGATAAATATTTACAATTGGCATATTTTCTTGTTGGATTGTAGTGTCCTTCTTTGTCTCTTGGTACAGTCTTTGTTTTAAAGTATATTTTGTCCAATATAAGTAATGCTACTCCAGCTTGCTTGCTTACTTTGTGTCTACCTATTATCTATCTATCTATCTATCTATCTATCTATCTATCTATCTGTCATCTATCTATCTATCAGCTATCTAACTATCTAGAGAGCATGGAGGGCAGGGGCAGAGGAAGAGCGAATCTTAAGCAGACTCCATGCTGAGCATGGAGCCCAAAGCAGGGCTTGATCTCAGGACCCTGAGATCATGACCAGAGTTGAAACCAAGAGCAAGAGTGGGATGCTTAACTGACTCTACCACCCAGGTGCTCCAGTATTGCTACTCCAGCTTTCTTTTGACATTCATTTTCATGATAGGTGTTTCTGCATCCTCTCACTTTCAGTCTGCAGGTGTCTTTTGGCCTAAAATGAGTTTCTTATAGGCAGTGTATAGATGGGTCTGATTTTATAATCCATTCTGTGACCCTTTGTCTTTCAATTAGAGCATTAACTCCATTTATATTCAAAGTAATTATTGATAGATATGTATTTTTTGTCATTTTATTATTTGTTTTGTGGTTGTTTCTGAAGATTTTCTCTGATCCTTTTTCTCTTTCATGGTTTGCTGATTTTCTTTAGTGATATATTTAGGTTTCTTTCTCTCTATTCTTTGCATATTTATCAGTCATTTTATGTATATGGTTATCACTGTGTTTGTATATAACCTCTTCTGAAAATAGCAGTGTATATTAAGTTGATTGTTGTTTAAGTTTTAACTCATTTTTTACTCTTCTCACCATGGTTTAGGTATATGTTCTATTTTACATCTTTTTATTTTGTGAGTTCCTTGACTGATTTTTTACAGAAATATTCGTTTTTCTGCTTTTGTGATTTCTACTTCCATACTGTCACTTTTGGTCTCTCCTTTCTACTCAGAGTCCCCTTTAATTTTCTTGCAGGATTGATTTAGTGGTCATAAACTCCTTTAGTTTTTGTTTGTCTGAGAAATTCTATCTCTCCTTCTAGTCTGAATGATAGCCTTGCTGGATAGAAGTCTTGGCTGCAGATTTTTCCCATTTAGCACTTTGAGTATATGCTACCACTCCCCTCTGGCATTGAAAATTTCTGCTGAAAATTCTCCTGCTAGCCTTACAAAGGGTTTTCCTTTGTAAGTTACTATCTTCTTTTGTCTTGCTTCTTTTAAATATATATATTTTTTCTTTATCACTCTATTTTGCCAGTTTAGTTACAATATTTCTTGGTATAGATCTGCTTTTGTTGATTTTGATGGGACTTCTCTGTGCCTCCTGGATCTGGCTGGATATCTGTTCCTTCTCCAGATTAGGGAAGTTTTCAGCTATTACTTCTTCAAATAAATTTTCTGTCCCCTTCTCTCTCTCTTTCTTCCTGTAGTATGAATGCTACTATGTTTGATGGAGTCACTGAATTCCCTACGTCTATTCTTGTTTTGACAATTCTTTTTTTCTCTCTTTTGTTCATCTTGTTTACCTTCCATTATTCTGTCTTCCAGGTCACTAATTTGTTCCTCTGCTTCTTCCATCGTATTGTTCATGCCATCAAACATGTTTCCCATTTCTTTTATTGTACTCATTATCTCTGCTGCTATTCCTTATCTCTGTGTTAAGGGTCTCATTCATGTGTTCTATTCTTTTATCAAATTCAGTGAGCATCCTTAAGACCATTACTTTTATATTTTTTTAAAGATTTAATTTATTTATTTTAGAAAGAGCATGAGCAGAGAGAGGAGCAGAGGGGGCAGGAGAAGGAGGGGAAAGAATCTGTGTACAGAAAATTACTTTCCAGGTCATACTGAAGAAAAAAATAGGCATTTCTCACTGGTCTCATCTCTAATGAGTGTGTAAGTTACTTTTAAAATGATTTTCTTCTTTTCTCTATGTTTTTAAAGTTTATTATTGAAATTTCTAGAACTCTGTCCTATTGCTAGATTCCCAAGTTAGAACAACAGATTTTTTAAATTTATTTTTTAATTCATTTATTTTGGGAGAGAGAGAGCAGGAGGAGGAGCAGAGGGAGAAGAAGCAGCAGACTCCCTGCTGATCAGGGAGCCCGACATGGGGCTCAATCTCATGACCCTGAGATCATGACCTGAGCTGAAGGCAGACGCCCAACGACTGAGCCACCCAGGCACCCCAGTCATTACTTTAAATTATCAGTTCATGTTAGTTCCATCTGTTTCACTTAATTCTCTGACTGTGGCTTTGTCCTGTTCTTTCATTTGGGATACATTTCTTTGTCTTCTCATTTTATCTAAGTCTCTGTGCCTGTTTCTCTGGTTTAGGAAAGTCAGCTATGCTTCCAGTTCTTGAGAGTAACGGCCTTATGAAGATGACATCCGGTAGTGCCCTGCTCTGTGGTGTCCTGTCTTTTCCAGGGCCTGGTGCTTCCAGGAATGTCTTCAGTGTGTGCTACATGTGCTCTGCTGTTTTGTCCTGGCCACTTTATCCTTCAGGCCAGTCGTCTGCCGAGGTTGTTTGCCTGTTGTGGGTAGTGTTTGGTCCCTGGTTGGAATGTGACACGTTTTAACTAAGTGTGCTCTGGTCTGTTTGTGAAATGAGACCTGTTGTCACCACCAGAACTGATGCTCCATAAAACTCCCAGGTTGAGGGAAGAGGTGTGAGCAGGGGTTTGGGCCAGTCTTCTGGGAGAGGGCACCCAACACTCTGGGACTGAGGCACATGTGACTAGGATAGGTGGTTTTTCTGGGGTCTGAGGGGGCAGTGTAACATGTTAACAGGCTTGGTGTAAGCATATTAAGTAGCAAGTGTGGGCACTGTACTGGTTCACGCAGGTGGCTGAGGGGTGGGGGAGGAAAATGGCCTCAGCTATTCCTTTATTCCCAGAGGGGTCTCTCCCTGAATGCTCTCTCTCTGGGATATTCTCTGAGATGAGTGAATCACCTCCCCACTGTGTGCTCCAGGCACTCTTCAGATCACTGTTTCCAGGCTGTATGTCTGATTGCCTGTCTTCTCTCCAAGAGCAGTGCAATGCCTTCAGAATCTATCCCAGCCAAGCCCAGCCCGCTGATCTTTGGAAGTCCAGGTTTTAAGCCCTGATGTTTGCCACAAGTTATGAAATTCAGTCTCTGTAACTCTCTAAGCCAATTGCCACAGGGATTCATTTTCCCCTTGTGCTCCACTGTGTGTTAGTCTGTCTTTGGCCCTTCTTTGTGTCCATGGCTCCTTCCCATCACAGAAGCCACAATCTCTCCCAAACCATGTCTCTGCACTTCCTACCTTCTTCAATGTGGCCTCTTCTCTACTTTTAGTTTTGGACTTTGTTCTGCCAGTCTTCAGGTCAATTTCTGGGGTATTTAGATGATTTGATAGTTTTCTAGTTTATTCGTGGGACCAGATGAGCCTAGCATCTTCTTACTCTGCCACCATCTTAACCAATCTGTGACATGTTTTAAAGTCAGGAATACAGAATGGAGGTTCCTTCAAAAAATTAAAAAGAGAACATCCACATGATCCAGCAATTCTGCTTCTGGGTATTTTTCAAAAATAATTGAAAACAGGATCTTGAGGACTTACTTGCACATCCTTGTCCACTGAAGCACTATTCACGATAACCAAGATAGAAATGTCGCATATGCAATGAATTATTTTCAGCCTTAAAAAAGAAGGAAGCCTCGTCATATGCTACAACATGGGTGAAGTTTAAAGACATTATGCTACATGAAATAGGTCAGTTCCACAAGGAAAAATACTCCATAATTCCACTTACATGAAGTTTCAAAACTAGTCAAACTCATATAAACAGAGAGTAGAATGATGGTTACCAGGAACTGGAGGGAGGGGGAAATGGAAAGGTGCTATTCAGTGGATATAGAGTTTCAGTTATGCGAGGTGAAAAAGTCTAGAAATCTGTACAACAGTGTGTGTGTAGTTAATGATACTGTACTGTATACTGGAAAATGTATTAAGGTAGATGCATGTGTATTATGTGTTTTTTACCATAATTTTTTTAAAAAGGCTTATCAGATACAATCATACATTTTAATAACAAGGTCAGCCAAAGAGTAAGAGTGCATAGTATTTCATCATGCTGGTAAAAAGCAAAGGAAAACGATTGATCATTTGAGGTTTAATAATAGAACTGATTGATTAAATAGCAATATCTGATTTATTATATATGCTTACACCAAGCCTGTTAACATGTTACACTGCCCCCTCAGACCCCAGAAAAACCACCTATCCTAGTCACATGTGCCTCAGTCCCAGAGTGTTGGGTGCCCTCTCCCAGAAGACTGGCCCAAACCCCTGCTCACACCTCTTCCCTCAACCTGGGAGTTTTATGGAGCATCAGTTCTGGTGGTGACAACAGGTCTCATTTCACAAACAGACCAGAGCACACTTAGTTAAAACGTGTCACATTCCAACCAGGGACCAAACACTACCCACAACAGGCAAACAACCTCGGCAGACGACTGGCCTGAAGAATTTATGTTCTTACAGCATACCAATAACTAATTAGAAAATATAATGAAAAAATATCCAAAGATCTCTCTCATCATCACACCAAAAATATAAAACACCCTAGGGCAAATTTATCAAAATATTCATAATAACTACATAAAAAACAAACTATAAAACTTCCCTTGAGAAAGAAAGGATACATTGAATAAATGGAGTTGATATATGCATTTTTGAGAAAATACGTTAGTGAGTTTTTTCAGTGTTGAAAGATGTCTACCTTTATTGCAGTGTCATTGCATTTATTTCAATACAGGCTAAGGTACTCTAACAACCATCAAAATATAGTGATTTGAATAAGAAAGAAATTTATTTCTCCTTAATCTTACCACCCAGAGGTGAGAGGCCCCTGGATGTTAGAGGGGTTCTGTCATCCTTAGCATGTGGCTTCCAAATTTGCTTTATGTCTCCTATTTTCCACAAAGCTAGAAGAAGGAGATAGAGACGTTAGGGCAAGTAATGTTTAAGGAGATGTCCCAGAATTTGCACACATCTCATTGGCAGGAACCTTGTCTTATTGCCACATCTGACTGCCAAGGGGACTAGGAAGTGAATATAGTCTGTAGTTATTCCAAAACAGGGTAGAATCTCTACATGCTTAGTAACAAAACAACCTAAAACTTAGTGGCTTAAAAGAACAACAGTCATGTTATTTCTCAGACTCCCAGAGGCACAGGAAATGAGATGGTTTGGGGTGATTTTGGCCCAGCATCTCTGCCACAGTTGGAGTGAGAAGATACTGGAAGTTGGAGAAGAGCTATGGGGTGATGGAGCAGCTGGTGGCTGCTCAGACATTCCCCTGTCTTGTTATCCCAGAACTTTTCCATGTGGTCCCTTCACATGTACCAGCTGGTGCTTTCTCTCAACATGGCAGCCTCTGGGTAGTTGGCTGGCTTACATGGCAAGTTGATGCTCCTTAGGGAGGTTTTTTTTTTTTTTTCCTTGTGAATGTCACAGGAAATTCAATGCCTTAAAGCACTTCAAGAAGCCTTAAGAAATCACTTAGTGTCATCTCCATTGTACTCTATTGGTAAACACAGACAAAGCCCACCAGATTCAAGAGGAGAAAACATGGAACCCACTTCCAGTGGAAAAGTGTCAAAAATTTGAGGCCAAATTTTAAAATTGTCATACTTACTAAAAGGAAGAATGGAAGAATAGAAACAGAGAAATATTTTTTAGTCTGTGTCCAGGCACCTCTGTCCCATAAATATGCACACATATGCACGCACACACACACACACACACACACTTTATTTAGAAAATTAACCCAGGGTCCCACACTCGTTCTGCATCTAGCTCACAGCTAAAAATAGAATGTTCTTTTAGTTGCAGCAATTCCAAGAATGAGCTGTAGAGATTGGGGAACTAATAATATCAAAGACAAACATACCAATATTCATGGAAGATTAGGAGCAAGAAAGCTTAAATAACTTGCCTTTGGAAAAGAAAAGGTATGGGGACATTTACTTGTCTATTACAGACATTAAATCCTGCTTGACAGAATACTCCTTGCCCCAGAGGGAGTGATTTCCTTGGTTAATCCTATCTTGCCAATCCTGATGCTTTATAGAAGGAACTTCCTTCTCCACAGTCCTTTATAATCCCTACTTGGCCCTCCCTTTGCAGGTTCTCCTTCACTTATGCCCTGCAGCCACTCTTTCAGCAACTGTTGGAGAGTATGGAGTCTTGATGACCTGAGAGCTGCTTTGGAGCCAGAGAAATCATAGGTTTCTGTGGGTGGGCCTATAATTTATTTGGCAATGCAATTCCCTCCAAAATTTAGTAGCCTCTGGTCTACTTGCTTCTAGTCAGTTCTGTGTGAAATAACCATTCACAAAGATCTCTTCTGGTAACACTTCTTAAGCTTGCTCAATCTCTTCTGATGTTGGATGGCTTCTGAATTTAGTCGGTCATCCCTCCCTGTCCTATAATGGGGCCTCCCTTGAGGGATTTGTAACCATGACTTCATGTCTGAAGGCAACATCCTTAATCTGCTGTTTGCTTTCAGTCTGCTTTTGGGCACTAAACTTACTTCCTGCTGTTTCCATAGAGAAGCAGTTGGAACTTCTAGCCCATTAAGGCTTCAGATTTCTGAACATTCGATCAATTTAAATTTCAGGCTACTGGCAGATAGAGCCTCCCATAAACAGTGTGTTTTCTCTCCATCTTTGCTTGCAGACTGGCCAGTTTTTGGCTACATGTCTCTTTCACTGTATTTTACTAAAAATAACAAGGAGCAGCCATCACAATCATTCTACATTTTCTCAACCAGTTTCCCTATTAGTATGGCTTTGGTAGGTAATGAGACTAGCTTTTAGGGTAATCACAAGCAAATGTTCTGCCAAATGCTTTTCCTTGCCATAAAATTGTTGACTAGTTAGAGGGACTATAGTATGATCTGTGTTCTTTCTTTCTTTCTTTTTTTTTTTTTTAAAGATTTTATTTATTTATTTGACAGAGAGAGACACAGCGAGAGAGGGAACACAAGCAGGGGGAGTGGGAGAGGGAGAAGCAGGCTCCCCGCAGAGCAGGGAGCCCGATGCGGGACTCGATCCCAGGACCCTGGGATCATGACCTGAGCTGAAGGCAGTCGCTTAACCAACTGAGCCACCCAGGCGCCCTGATCTGTGTTCTTTCTAGTTACTAAACATTTGCTAAGGCAATCCTTCAAACTCTGATTTTATCATTTTCCCACATCTGAGAATACAATTCTGTTTGTTAGGTTTTGGGACAATGTGCTACAAGAAATATCATATACTGTCTTGAATAAAAGAAGTTTTATTTTTTCCTCTCATGTATCATTATAAGATGAATGGTCTAAGGCAACAGATTTCAAGGAAAAGACTCAAAAATTACACTCACTACTTCCACTCACAAGCACAAATTTAATCATATAGCCATAGAGAGTTAGCTTTAAGGCTAGGCAACCTGCATGCAGCTAACATTTTGGGTCTTCTATTGTAAAAGGAAGAAGGGAGAATAGATAATAGGAGATGATTGGACGGTGCCATGACATCCAGGTAAAAAACCAACCTAAACTTTTTTGTTTATTGAGAACTTAACCAAATCATTCTAAAATTGACCTGGGATAATAAACATGTGAGAATAATTATAACATTCCTAAAAACAAAGAGTAATAGAGTTGGGGGGGGGGATATTCAGGAAAGAATTTTCCCTAAAAAAATTTAAATATGTGAAATAATTAAAAGAATATGTTGCTGAAACAGGAATAGACAAATAGCCTAAGGGATATCATACAGAGATTTGTATCTCATGATTTATAAAAATATGGCATATACTAAAGGTGATATTTCAAATAAGTAGTTGAAAGATTCATTATTAAAAGATATTAAAATTAGGCATATAAAAGTTCTGAGAGAATGAGTAGTTAAAATTTGTGTAATTATAGAGCAAGGAGAAATTTTCTAAGAGTGATAGCAAACCATAAAGAGTGATAGAAACCATAAAGGAAAATATTGATAGAAATGATTGACCAACTATGCAAGTAAAATATGACCATAAATCTATTGAAATGCAAATGGAAATCAGGAAAATCTGTCTAATTTATATAATACATAAAAGATGTATATCTTAAAAGAGTGCACAGTTATTGATCAACACTTTTATGGAGGAATGACCAAGGACATAAGTCTCACACACACATAGACACAAATAAATTGTTCTAGAAACATTTTTAATTTAAATTTAATTAACATATAGGGTATTATTAGATTCAGAGGTAGAGTTTAGTGATTCATCAGTTGCATATAACACCCGGTGCTCATTACATCAAGTGCCCTCCTTAATGCCCATCACCCAGTTACCCCATCCCTCCACCCACCTCCCCTCCAGCAAACTTGTTTGTTTTCTATAGTTAAGAGTCTCTTATGGTTTGTCTCCCTCTCTCATTTCATCTGATTTTATTCTTCCCTCCCTTCCCCTATGATCCTCTGTATTCTTAACTTCCACATATAAGTGAAATCATGTAATTGTTTTTCTCTGATTAATTTATTTCACTTAGCATAATACCCTCTACTTCCATCCACATTGTTGCAAATGGTAAGATTTCATTTTTTTGATGGCTGAGTAATATTCCTTTGTATTTATACATACGACCTCTTCTTTATCCATTCATCTGTCGATGGACATCTGGGTTTTTTCCATAGTTTGGCTATTGTGGACATTGTTGCCATAAACATTGGGGTGCAGGTGCTCCTTCAGATCATTATGTGTGCATCCTTTGGTAAATACCTGTAGTGCAATTGCAGGTCATAGGGTAGGTCTATTTTTAACTTTTTGAAGAACCTCCATACTGTTTTCCAGAGCAACTGTACCAGCCTGCATTCCCACCAACAGTGGAAGAGGGTTCCCTTTTCTCTACATCCTCAACAACATCTGTTGTTTCCTCTCTTGTTAATTTTAGCCATTCTGATCAGTGTGAGGTGGTATCTCATTGTGGTTTTGATTTGTATTCCCTGATGCTGAGTGATGTTGTGCATTTTTTCATGTGTCTGTTGGCCATTTGTATGTCTTCTTTGGAGAAGTATCTGTTCATGTTTTCTGTCCATTTCTTCATTGGATTATTTATTCTTTAGAGTGTTGAGTTTGATAAGTTCTTTACGGATTTTGGATATTAGCCCTTTATCTGATAGGACATTTGCAAATATCTTCTCCCATTCTGTAGGCTGTCTTTTTGTTGTTGTTGTTGTTTTTTAAAAGATTTTATTTATTTATTTGAGAGAATGAGAGAGCACAAGAGGTGGGGAGTGGGAGAGGGAGAAGCAGACTCCCCACTGAGCAGGGAGCCCAACGTGGGACTTGATCCCGGGACTCCAGGATCATGACCTGAGCCGAAGGCAGTCGCTTAACCACCTGAGTCACCCAGGCACCCTGTCTTTTGGTTTTTGTTGACTGTTTCCTTTGCTGTGCAAAAGCTTTTTATCTTGATGAAGTCCCAATAGCTCATTTTTACCTTTGTTTCCCTTATCTTTGAAGACTTGTCTAGCAAGAAGTTGCTACAGCCAAGGTCGAAGAGGTTGCTGCCTGTGTTCTCCTCTAGGATTTTGATGGATTCCTGTCTCACATTTAGGTCCTTCATCCATTTGAGTTAATCTTTGTGTATGGTGTAAGGAAATCTTCTGCATGTGGCTGTCCAATTTTCCCAACACCGTTTGTTGAAGAGACTGTCTTTTTTTCATTGGATTTCTTTCCTGCTTTGTCAAAGATCAGTTGACCATTGACTTGAGGGTCCATTTCTGGCCAATTCTCTATTCTGTTCTATTGATCTATGTGTCTGTTTTTGTGCCAATACCATACTGTCTTGATGATTACAGCTTTGTAATAGAGCTTAAGTCTGGAATTGTGATGCCACCAGCTTTGGTTTTCTTTTTCAATAATCCTTTGGCTATTTGGGGTCTTTTCTGGTTCCATACAAATTTTATGATTATTTGTTACCTCTTTGTAAAAAATGTTGATGGTATTTTGGTAGAGATTAAACTGAATGTGTAGATTGCTTTGGGGAGCATAGACCTTTTAACAGTATTTGTTCTTCCAATCCATGAGCATGGAATGTTTTTCCATTTCTTTGTGTTTTCCTCAATTTCTTTCATAAGTGTTCTATAGTTTTCAGAGTATAAATATTTTACCTCTTTGGTTAGATTTATTCCTAGATATCTTATAATTTTTGGTGCAATTGTAAATGGGATCGATTGCTTAATTTCTCTTTCTTCTCATTGTTAGTGTATAGAAATACAACTGATTTCTGTGCATTGATTTTATATCCTGCCACTTTGCTGAATTCCTGTATGAGTTCTAGCAATTTTTGGGTGGAGTCTTGTGGGTTTTCAACATAGAGTAACATGTCATCTGTGAAGAGTGAAAGTTTGACTTCTTTGCCAATTAGGATGCCTTTTATTTCTTTTTATTGTTTGATTGCTGAGGCTAGGACTTTAAGTACTATGTTGTACAACAGTGGTGATAGTGGGCTTCCATGTCATGTTCCTGACCTTAGGGGAAAAGCTCTCAGCTTTTATCTATTGTGAATGATATTGGCTATGGGCTTTTCATATTTGGCTTTTATGATGTTGAGGTATGTTCCCTCTACCCCTACAGTGTAGAGAGTTCTAATCAAGAAAGGATTCTGTATTTTGTAATTGCTTTTTCTGCATCTATTGAGAGGATTGTATGGTTCTTGCCCTTTCTTTTATTAATGTAGTGTATCATGTTGATTGATTTATGGATATTGAACCACCCTTGCAGCCCAGGAATAAATCCCACTTGGTCGTGGTGAAATTGTTCTAGAAACTTAAAAAAGATTTAAGCCCTACTAGTTATCAAGGAAACAAAACAATGAGAACATTTTTCATTTTATCAGGAAGTAACTAATTAAAATATCTAATGTTGACAGGTTTATGGTGAAATGAAAACATTTATGCAATGATGAAGGATTTTAATTTTATAATTTTTAGAATATGATAGTATATATAAAAATTCTTAAAACATTAATTCCTTTTTAATGATCAATCATAACCCTTGAGTTATAGAAATGAACAGAATTGCAAAAGTTTATTAAAACATTCATCTGAATGCTTTTTGCAACAGCAAAACACTGTAACTTCATAACAGCTCCTTAAGGAGGTTACTTAGGTGATACATTGACACGGGAATCCTGGGCTACATTAAAATTCCTGCTACAGATATATTTACCCAGAATGATACTAAATATTTTTAAGTGAAAAAAAGTTATGACATATATAATATACATGTATATACAAATAGTAAACATATATGTTTATTGTTTGGTCTGAGTTGATACATACTTGAGGAACTTTATGGATTTGGGGAAAATAATTATGTTAATCGAATTCGGTAGTTGAACTAGGTAAAAAAGAATGTTCCTGTGACTGAATTATCCGCTGAATACAATTGGCAGTGTAATTGGAGTAATTAAGAGGGGATCTTCTTGCTGTAGCTGAGTTTTTTATTGAGATTGTACTGAATTATATTATATTGGTTAAATTTATATCTGAATATAAACTTAATCAAGAAACATGAAAGTGAATAATACTCATTTGTACC
This sequence comes from Neomonachus schauinslandi, assembly GCF_002201575.2. Classification (NCBI taxonomy): domain Eukaryota; kingdom Metazoa; phylum Chordata; class Mammalia; order Carnivora; family Phocidae; genus Neomonachus; species Neomonachus schauinslandi. Next base: position 50,240,472 of record NC_058405.1, on the reverse strand, counting down.
CATTGACAGTACATACTATACATACTTTTAAATGTTCTCAACTTTCATTCTAAAAAAAAGAAATTCAGAAATCATATATGTACGTTTGTAAGTTGAAACAAATACTGAGTGATTTTGCTTTTAAATATAAACCAAGGTTGCTTTTGTTAGTGTCCTGTAGTTTGGCTAAGATTAACCCATAGCATTCTATTCTCTAATACCCATCTTCAATTTGAAATGTGTAAGGTAAGTCATCTAGTTAAGTGAAAGCTTGATAACCTATTGTAACAAGCTTGAGCATTAGAAATCAACTAAAATCTTTTATGTGACAATTGGCTCACAAATGTCTGCCTGGGCAGATGGTATTGGTTTTAAAAGAAAGACATAGTTTGCCTGGAGAATTTCAGAGAAATCTGGGCATCATTTTCAGACTCTGGTAAAGGAGAAAGGTGTCATTTCCTTGACAGCCCCAGCGGTTTCTCTATTACTGTTTGCATGACAGATGCCATGAACAGATTGATGTGTAAAGAAAAGCGAGGTACAAGAAAATCATACATTAAAACTCATTAGCTGGAGATAGACATGCTCTGCTGGGAGCCACTCAGAAGCATTTTTTGATGTATAGAGAATGTTTAACATTCTTAATATATGTGTTTTTTTAATGTGGTGGGACTAGATTTACATATGTGGTGCTTGCCTAAATGGGAAGAAAAACATTGTAGCTTAAGGACAAGTAGACTTCCATGAATATGTAGCAGAAATGAATCAGTCTTAAATACAACTTTCAGTATAAAATACACTTTATTATTTTGTTTATTCTGTTGGCCTGGGTCTATGGAACTAAATAAAGCCTAATAGTGGGACTATCCGTTACTGTCCAAACAAATAAACAAAAACAAAAACATTCCTGAACATATAACATTATGAAGGAAATACATTGAAAACCGTATTTTTGTGTTTTCTGTTTTCTTCAACTTTTATTTTTATTATTTTCTTAAGAGTGTAAAATCTAGGAAGTTTTGATCAATCGGTGAAAATAATATGCTTTTTTTAAAGATTTTATTTATTTATTTGAGAGAGAGAATGAGAGAGAGAGAGAGAGAGAGCATGAAAGGGTCAGAGGGAGAAGCAGACTCCCTGCTGAGCAGGGAGCCCGATGCGGGACTCGATCCCGGGACTCCAGGATCATGACCCGAGCTGAAGGCAGTCGCTTAACCAACTGAGCCACCCAGGCGCCCCAATAATATGCTTCTTTTTGCTAAGGTTGTTGTGTGATTGATCCAAGATTATTTTTAAGAATATTTTCTGGGGAAAGGACTAGAAAAATGACTGTTAATTATTAACCCAGAGAATAGTTTGACACGTGTACAAACTTATTGATTTCTGCTATCTATGCCATGCTTGAATGAGTATTTTCATTCACAACATGAAACAAATTTCTCACACTAATAGTGATATACTGATGTCAGTCATAATGAGCACTATTTAAAAACCAAGCACCCTGGGACACCTGGGTGGCTCAGTCAGTTAAGCTTCCGACACTTGGTTTCAGTTCAGGTCATGATCTCAGAGTTCTGGGATCAAGCCTTGTGTTGGGCTTCCCGCTCACTGGGGGGTCTACTTGTCTCCCTCTCTCTCTGCCCCTCTCCCCACTCGCTTGCATGCACGTGCTCTCTCTCTCTGTCTCAAATAAATAAATCTTTAAAAAAAATAAAAACCAAGCACACTACCTACAATTTAGCACTCTATAGATAAGGTAGTCACAGGTGCTAAGCCAGGAAAGAGCCAGGAGACTATAGCCCCTGCAAGCTTCAGAAGAACTAATAGAAAGGCCAGGCTGCATTTATCACCCACTAAACACCAAAGCTGATTTGTCTAAATGGTAAGTGAATGTGACCCGTTATTCACACACACAAAAATGAACCTCCTGTGAAGAGTTTCTACAAATTATTTATAGAAATAGATCAAGTACAATCATGGATTGACTAAGGTAAATGTTAGTGTACAATAACAGAGCATAAATGATCTTCATCTTCAATTTCCTCTTTAACTTGCTTCCATTCTGAATTATTCTTAGCAGAGAAAATGGAAGCTAAACAGAGCCTGCTTATTTTCTGCTGCTTCTCTGTCATCTTTTTATATCACAACCGTCTCTCCAGACAGAGGCTGTGTCACTTCTTACTGAGCATCCCATGACGCTGCCTCCAATTCTGGGCCTTCAAGAAACCCTGCCCCCCCTCTCCTCCACCTCTAAGCATTGCTTCTCTTAGTTCTCCTTGGTGGAGGTTTATAAGCTTGCTTTCCATGTGCCATATTCTGCAGTTACAGTTCTCATGCCTGCCTGTGTTACTTCTTAACCGAAACTGCCCACTTTCACAACACTGCTTCCATTTCTGAGGCTCATTTCATCTAGCTGTAAGACCCTCAAAATACCTTTTGCTTTTCTTTACCTAGGTCCTGACTATTCCCTTGTTCATTATGGAACTTGTCAGTTGGCTAAACTTTTGTGGATGTCTACATGGTTGACCCAGGAATCCAGAATTGTTTGATCATCTCAACACCAAAAACTCTTGCCATCTGTTCTTATATACTTACCTTGGGTACTGTTATCTCTTATTACTGGTCTAACTCAAATTCAGATATGAAGATGTCTAACCACAGCCTCCTAGGTACATTGATTGATGTCATTCTGATATCTTGTCCCTTGATGTTACCTTTATATCTCCATCGATCACCTCCTCTATGGTTTCATTTCCTTCTGTAAAGCCTGTCTTCAGCTTAGGTCCTACTCCTTGATCTTGCTTGTCTGAGACAGCTCCCCTGCAAACTCTTAAAATTTACCATCTTTATTCATATATCTGGGCAGCTGAAAGTTGCCCCATGAAATCATATAACCGTACATTTTGATGCCACTAAAAACTGATTTCAATTTCCTTTGGGTCTGATCAGCTATGACAACCCCACCTACTCAGTTTATCTCAGTGGCTGTGTTAAACAGGGCTTTTCAAGTGAAAGAGACATAAATACAGTATCTAATGGCTCCTATATTTGAAAAGTCTGGGCAGTGACTTTCAACCTTTAGCATTCCCAAGAATCCCCTGTAGGTCTTGTTAAAATTGTCAGGCCCATTCCAGAGTTTGTGATTCAGTAGGTCTAAGATGGGAACTAATAATTTGATTTTCCAACAAATTGCCAGGAGTGGAAACCATACTTCGAGAACCACTAGTCTAGAACCATATGTTGGGATACAGGTGCCCAAAGATATAATATGAATATATCTATTTTCTGTCTTCTTCATTCTTCCTCTGTGTTGGCTTCATTTTTCAGGCAATGTCTTCTCCCATGACAGAAAAAAATGGTACTAAGAGCTCCAGGATTGAATATCCTTTTTACCTCATACACCTAGAGGAAAAAAGCCTGTCTTTCCCCATAACTCTTATAAAACCCCAGAAAATAAACTGGAGGTAATACTGTAGCTAACCAAGATGAGTTATATCACTAGGGTCCTGAAAGGAGAGGGCCCCCAAAGAGAGGATGTGGGTTAGATTGATGTCCTCTTTAGTGTGTTTTGCATCTCTTTACTGTGCTCTTAAAACATTTCCCCACTGCTGCCTCCCTCTCTTTCAGTAAAGGATCTTACTGACAATTTAACAGAAACAGCTGAGGTAACAAAACAAGCCATCCTTCACCTCTTGGCCCAAACATTTAGCTAAAAATTGTATGTTTAGGGCCTGCAGAGTATGTGTGGCAGAAGGAAAACTAGACAAAGCCAGAGTACTGGAGAGGAAATAAATGGAGAAGTAGTCTAAGCTGGAGAGCAAAAAATCAAAACAAGGACGACGAAAAAACAAAACACAAAGACCTCGAACTTGTTTTCTCCGGGGTCAGGAAATTATTGGATCACATGATATATCCTCACCTTTTTTATTTCAAATTGTGAGAAAAATGTTTCCTTTTTTATGACACAAATACCATGAAAAGAGCTCTTGTTTCCAAAGGGAATTTCATTAATCAGTTTTCCCTTCGCAGTTCTCTATTTGTAAACCTCATTCTCTTACTCTAACAACTTCTAATAAGTCTATAAATTTAGTCAGATCTATCCAATTTACCATTTGTGATTGTATGTTTATGAGTTCAATAAAAAATTAGCTTACACTGTACCTGCTTTTCAAAAAACGAAACCCCACTTAGATATTTACACAGCAACAAATATCCACTTATTTCATCGTTTTAAAGGCTGAACATCATTTTACTCTATAAATTACATAAACTACTTAAACATTTCCTAGTTGTTGAATACTTAGGTTGTTTCCAGTATTTTGTTGCCATAAACAATGCTACAAATGACATATATTTTCATATTTATCTGTTTAGTTCTACAGTATAATATTCCAGATATGAAATTGATGGGTCAGAGAAGTTATAATTTTCATGCTTTGGGTCCATGTACCTTCCAGAGCAACCATACTGTTCACCTGAAGCTTAGGGGCTCATGGTGTCATCTCTCTGCCCACACTGGGTATTAACCATTCTTTTAATGTTGGCTAACCTGCCAGGTGTAAATTATCCCTTGCTCTCCATTTATTTTGCATATCTTTGAGCACTTCTGCACTTGTAATATTTTTCAAATGTCTACAATTTGCCATTTTTATTTTTGCTCTGCCCTTTTGTTCATTTGGGGTGTGTTCGTAACAAAAAAAAAAAAAAACATGTTTATTGAGGCTTATAATGTTTAAGGTTTGTCCTAGGATTTTACAGGCATTATTTCATTTAATCATCGTAATAACCTTATGAATATACACTGTGATTCTCATTTTGCAAATGGATATCCAAGAATAGACAGATTAAATCGTTTTCCAAACATCATACTGTAAGTAGCAAATATAGTCAGTACTCAAGCATAGATGTTCCTGGGACCCAAACCATATGCCCCTTATAGTTCTATTGACTTTTAAATTCCATTTTTTCCAGCCTACTACTATCGCTTTTTCTTTGACTGTTTTCATACCTCACATGGACTCTTGTGGAAGTCTTCTTTGACTCTAGTCTTAAAGGACTCAACTTTGTCATGTAGTGTACATCTGCATAGATATTTCTGTAATTTCAACCTGATCTTAATTGTCCTTGGGCTAAAATCCTTAAATGGTCCCACATTTCCATGCAGCAAAGCCCAAGCTACTTATCAAGACCACAAGTGCTTCGATGGTCTGGCCCCCATTGGGTCCATCTCTAACCTAGTCAGCTGCACAAAACTCTTCTCAATCTAATCGTGCAAGACTGTTGAATCTCAGATCTGTACCTCTGAAACAAATAATGCAATATATGTTAAGAAAAAAAAAAAAAGGTAGCAGGAGGGGAAGAATGAAGGGGGAGAAATCGGAGGGGTAGACAAACCATGAGAGACGATGGACTCTGAAAAACAAACTGAGGGTTCTAGAGGGGAGGGGGGTGGGAGGATGGGTGAGCCTGGTGATGGGTATTGAGGAGGGCACGTTCTGCATGGAGCACTGGGTGTTATGCACAAACAATGAATCATGGAACACTACATCTACAACTAATGATGTAATGTATGGGGATTAACATAACAATAAAAAATAATTAAAAAAAAAACCCTTCTCAATCTTACTCATTCTATTCCCCAACATAACAAAGCAACTTACATTCAGTGTCTTATGGCCGTTAATGTAAATGTTCACATTTGCTGTTGTATTAAATACACACCATCCTTCTCTACCATGCCAACCAACCCCAACAAGTACACATACATTCTCATTCTACAATAGGTCTTTCATCAAACATTCTAATAACCTGCCTCCCTAAAGCTTTTTTAGTACTATCCCACTCTTTCTTGCCTCTCAAACCCACTGTTTCTTCCTATTTAACCTCTTTTCCACTTCTACCTAGTACAGTTTATTTAATAATTTGTCAATCTCACTACACTTGATTTTAATTTTGAATAACAGAAATCTTGCCTGATTCATTCCCATCTTGCATTTCTAGAAAAAGGTATGGTATGTATAAGTACTTTGATGAATAAATAAAAGAATGAATATATATTATGAGTTCACTGTCCAACTTTCTTCAAAAGGTCAAAAGATAAAACTAATTCATCACTTAAAGCAGCCATTGAACTTACACTTTCAGAGGTTACAGGTTTGCACTTCATGGACCATGCTATCATTTAAAAATATTTAAAAGTAAGCAACAGTGTATATCAATGTATAATATAACTAAGTATCCCAAAATGAGACCTATTAACCCCCCCCAGATTAAACAATAACAATAATATCACAATCATGGAAAGGAATTGGACTAATGAGTGGTTAGAGTTGCTTTTTCCTTGTATTCATTTCAGTACCTACTTATAAACCTAACATTGTTAAATGTTCATTATTCAGTCACTTAAACATCATTTCTCATCTACTGCATAATAATAAAAGTATGTATTATTTATCACAATTCCCTTCAAAGTTTTTAAGTGTGAAAGTCAATTTTAAGTATATTTGTTGCGGAAATAATTGTTTTATCTAGTTACTTTTATTTAGAAACCTTAAAGCACTTTTAAAAACATACACCGAGACAAATTGTTTTAGTAAAAATATGTAGACATTAAATTATTGAGCTATCCCTGCATAATTTAGATAATTGCTTTTAGAAGATATCCTGTTTGATGAAAGTCTGTAAAAGGGAGATTAAATACTGTGTATTCTTAGAAGATTTTCTTTTCAAGAATTTGTAGCATGCTGTGATAATTTGCATAAAACTATCAGTATTAGGCCAACTTACCATGCTGCTGTGAAGAATCTTATGAACTCCTTTTGAAAATTGTCCCATTTCTACTTAAGATTCCTAGAGAAATTGAATTACAACTAGTCAGTTTGTACATTAAAAGATATTTTGTGCAATATTAATTATAAGTCACAAAAGTCATGAAAGCAGACACTTATTCCGTGTTGCATGGTATCAAAATAATCAGTCAAGTCAGGATATGAGGGATGGAGGAGAAGGTGAGGGAATCAAGGGAAAAGGAGTTAGACTAGTAGTTGCAGACTGTAGATAGCATCCCTTGGTACATGAAATACTTTTGAGTTTTAAGGTGGATGTGGATAGAAGTCATCAACTTAACAAAAAAAAATATTAATCATCTACAGGTCCACAATTTCTTATACAAACAGTTTTGGCAAGAAATATGGAAATTTAGAATCTTTCAGATTTTATTAAGGTAACATGGGAAATATACTTTATGATATCTAACATCTCAGTGGGGACTGGGACACCCCATAATTAAACGCTTATTTATTTATATAACATGACTTTTCAAATACCATAGAGTAAAGACTGTAATTGGTCATATATCAATTTTGGTTCAGTTTTGCCAGCAAATGAGTTCTGATGAAGTTAGGTTGTGCTGCCAAATGAGAGTTTAAAAAAGAAAGTAATTTTTTAATCTTTTTTTTATTATTAACATATAATATATTATTTGTTTCAGGGGTACAGGTCTGTGATTCATCAGTCTTACACAGTACACAGCACTCACCACAACACATACCTCCCTAACGTCCATCACCCAGCCACCCCATCCCCCCACCCCTTCCGCTCCAGTAAGTAATAATAAAAAAGCCCACAACTTTGTTTTTTCCCAGAGTTTAGATGTCAGGAGTATAGTAAAGGATTGCTGTCCCATACTGAATGCTTACTTGTGCAATATTGGGTATATACTCCAATTTCTATTGAGGAGAGAAGATTTATATATCTGAAAAAAAATAGACTGTCACTATAACATATAACTCAGGGCTTCAGTTCTGTAATTGAGGTAGTATGACAGCAAAGATAAACTATTACGTTGATATACATGGAAGGGACAGTTAAAAGTAAAATTTTTGTGCTGATGTGAATAGGGGGTCTTGGCAGGCAAAATTCAGAAGGACCATGAAGAAAGTTCTTGCTGCAGTTGCACAGGTATTTATGGTTTGAAAAACCAGCAGAGATTCTGCTGTCTCCCTTCTCCAGCCACCTCCAGCTGAGGTCCTGTGGACGAGTGAGAAGGTAAGGACAATAGCATATTGTAGGCATCGTATTAGCCATATACCTCAGCTTCTGTGCAACCTGGGGCAGCATCCACAACCTTTGCCTTAGGACTGGAGAAGGCCTTACTGAGGGAAGCCATGGTTGAGTTGAGTTTTTGGTGATGACGTGTCCTCCACTCAGACCACTTAAGGACCACCACTCTGCTTTCATGCATGGGGTAGGAAACAAGGTTGGTAGACATGCCGCTATCGTTCATATTGAGCCCTAGTGACTAGCCGACAATGGCTAGGTCTGTGTACAAACGAGACTGGACAGACTGGTGTGCAGACCACATCAGCCCTGGTCACAGCTGTGGTTGCTACATTGAGTACACACACATCATGAACTGTTTGGGATTCTGTTCCAGCACTTTCTAAGTATGTTCCCTCTCTTTATGTCTTCTGTTTCTCTCATTTGTATTCACCTGTGTGTTTAGGCCCTGTTGGGTAGAGTAGGATGTGAAATATAACTTAGAATTTATGGAAATGGTTTGAAAAAAAGCTGTTAGTGCTTTATTTAATAAAGTGACAGCCATGTGAAATATAGAAGAGCATGATTACATGCTCTGTAATCATGGGTTTTTCCCCATAAAAATTACAACTCAGTAAATAGATATTGTGAGCCACGGATGGATATTTCATCTGTGGATGATGCAATAGCTTCTTGTCAGTGAAAAAGAGGAACTCAGTAAAGACAACAGTTATAGCCACAATATTTGCCAAATCCAGTACACATAAAATAATAATGGAGGCAGTCATCTCTAAAGGCTGGCAGACAGCAGACCAGCTGAGCCAAAGCAGTGAGAGAAATTTCCCAATTTCTTTTTTTTCCCCCCAAACAAAAAGAAATTGGGAACCTGCCAACCCACTGGTTAAGAATAAAAGCCTCAGTTGGGAGCTAAGTGGGGAGCATAGAAGCAGTAGCCTGATGGTCTAAACAAAATTAAGAAAAAAAGTTAAAGAGAAAAAAAGAAAGGGATTCTAAGACCTTAAGCATGACTACAGCTCCTCAGGGTGAAGGGATTTTCCCACTAAGGGTGACCTTTAGAATGTTTCCATATCAATACAATTTAAAGGAAAACATCTAACATCTACCAGAGACAGTTTGATTTTTATTTCTTAAATCACTACTGAAATTTATCCTGAGGGTCTATGGCTCTTTTCTGTATAGCATATGAACCTAAACCATTAGACAGACAAAGCATTGAAGACTCTGATCTTGTGGTTACATTTAGTGAACCTTCATTTGATATTTGAGAAAAGAATAATAAATTTAGTATGTTCTGCCAAAAATGTTCTTCAGATATTTAGGTAGACAGTTGGTAAATCCTGAAATTGTAGCCTTATTTGCTTCAACTTTTTTTGGTTATATTGCTGTAGCTTAAGAAATTCCTGGGTAAAGTACTGGTGATGATTTTGTATTGTTGGTCAGTCCAGGTAAAGATTATAGTTCTTGGTTTAATGATGGTATAAAAATGGGAATTAGATTTAGGGTTTTTACATTTCAGCTGACATAAATTTAATATTTTGACCTTGAATATCTAGATTCATATTCAACTCAATTTTAAAAAAATATCAGGAAAATTGCATAGGAAAAAACCACTCAAGAAGTTCTCAAATTATATATACTAGTAAATTTGTGTATTTTTAAATGATCCTAGTTATGTTTTTCTTTATTCATTAAAAAGTTTCACTGAAATGTATTCCTAACAGTTCTACAGCTTGTATAAACTAAAAACACTCTTATTTGCTGAGTAACCCTGGGTGAACTAGGGGACACTTTCGGGCTCATTTTTTTTTTCCTTTTTTTTCTACTTGAAAGCAGTGTTCACTGTCCTGGGTAAGGGTGGCAGAAGAAAACCAGATCACAGAAGTTCTCTCACCAAAATCTCATAGATCTGAACACATGAGAGTAGAGTTTAGCAAAATGTTTTTTATCACTGAAGTAAAATTATTTTCCATAAAATTGTGGCTAAGCAAAGAAAAATCTCTTCCTCATCAGACCTGATCTCAACTCCTTGCCCCAACCTCTAGAGGCCTTGCTGGGGAAAAGGGGTAAATAGAAAAAATCCTTGCAATATTCACTAATAGACTTCTTTCTGCAAAGCACATGTAATAAATTAGAATAGAAATGGACTGGAATCATAGATGGAAAATCACCTAAAAATAGAATGTCTTATCGATAACTAAGAATGTCAGTATCTCAGTGTTTCAGGAGTAGATGCAAGACAAAGTACAGAAGCCTGCCATTTCCAGGACTCCAAGCCGGGAATGGTCCAAGTTCAGGGGTATTTTCCTTAGAAATAGGGTATGCTTTTGTCTCTATTTTAGTTAACAATCTTTTAGGTCATTTAGCAGCATCCCCAAAAAGATAAGAGTCTGTGTTTCAAAAAAAAAGGCTGCATATAGCCTTAGGTTACCATTCTCTATACTCCCTGCGCCATCCCCTTAGATTAAAGAAAATCAAGAAGCTAGAACAGATTTCAAGTGCAGATTAGAAAAAAAGACTTTTTTTTTTCTGACAAGGTAGAAAAACCCAAGGAGAAATCAACTGAATTTTACTAGACCAAATGAAAGATAAAATTATCTCCTATTTATACAAGATAGAAGAAGAGGAAGAAAAGAGAAACATAACATTAAAAAATACTGATGAGGAATACAGTGTAGAAAAAAATCGTAAGTCAAAAAACAGAAGAAAGCATGAAAGTCAAAAAACAGAACAGAACAGAAGAAAGTCAAAAAACAGAACAAAACCATGAATTAAAAATAACAGTTTATAAATAAGATAGAACAACAGCATGAGATTGTATGCATGAGATATTGACACACTACATATACTCATATACGTGTATACACATACACGGTAGTATGTGCATACAATAGTGCATATACAAACAAAATTCGTAGTTTGTTTACTTTTAGAGTAAGGAATTGCTTCATTTTTTTTAAAGATTTTATTTATTTATTTGAGAGAGAGAGACTGAGAGAGAGAGCATATGAGAGGGGGGAGGGTCAGAGGGAGAAGCAGACTCCCCGCTGAGCAGGGAGCCCGATGCGGGACTCGATCCAGGGACTCCAGGATCATGACCTGAGCCGAAGGCAGTCGCTTAACCAACTGAGCCACCCAGGCACCCTAGAGTAAGGAATTGCTTCAAATTAAACTTTAACATTTAACACATACATGTAATTACAAGTTCTTAAGGTTTATTTATTCTCTTAACCTTAGAAGAATCACTCTCCTCCAGAGACAAAACTGCTGATTCTCTTTTAAAATAAATTAAAATCCCCCCTCCTGGGGCACCTGGGTGGCTCAGTCAATTGAGTGTCTGCTTTCAGCTGTTTGTGGTCTTGGGGTCCTGGGATGGGTCCCCGTGTTGGTCTCCCAGCTCAGCAGGAGTCTGCTTCTCCCTCTCCCTCTGCCACTGATGCCCTCCCGCCTGCTCTCTCTCTCTCAAATAAATATGTAAAATCTTAAAAAATATATCCCCCCCCCTCTTCTGGTCTACGTGGCAGGACACATGGCTTCCACCAGCTCCTGAATATGGCATCTGAAAGCTTTATCTACCAGGTATACACAGCCATGTGTCTTTATCACAGACCCAAAATCTCCAGGGACAAGGGCACCGACCCAGCTTATATCAGTAGTTTACTCCTAGTTCAAAGTTCATTGAACATACATGGACAGATTTTTTTTTCTTTTTTAAAGAGGCAGAGTTTTGTTTTTGTTTTTAATTTTGTGTTTATTTGACAGAGAAAGAGAGAAAGCACGAGCAGGGGTAGCGGCAGGCAGAGGGAGAGGAAGAAGCAGGCTTCCCGCGGAGCAGGGAGTCTGATGCGGGGCTCGATCCCAGGACCCTGGAATCATGACCTGAGCTGAAGGCAGACGCTTAACCAACTGAGCCACCCAGGTGCCCCGATGTTTTTTCTCATCAAACATACATGCATAGCAATTGGTCCCATCACAGCCATTTGCCTGGGGAAGATTAGATATACCCAGTAAATTAAGACTCCAGACTGCTAAACTCCTCAGGTCTCTATTACTACTCGAGTTTTCCACCTCTTTCTTCTGGAAATCGTGATACTTGTTAAATGCATCAAGTCCTTTAACTCCAATTATCCCTAAACACAACTACATATACAAACTCAACCTAGCTGCTTCTTTACTTTCTTGCCCAACCTTCTCCCTACTCTCATCTGCTGCTCCCTTTTACTGTCACTCCCATAACTCTCCCTGTTCTCTAGAATCCATCTTTCATTATAAACCTACACCTTAAATCTAAGCCACTGCACATGATTTTCTCTGAACATAGTTGACATAATTTAACTTTGGCTCTCAGCCTCAGCATACTAATCTCCCCTGCAGCTCTCCTAAAGGGAACACTGTATTCTCTCATCCTCTTACACTACTGAGAACACAGGAGACTGAGATGACATTGGCGTCCTCCCAGGTCCCTATTTCCAATTTCAGATGGTTCTTCTACTTCCTTCACATACAGAGCACTTCCCTCCTGAGGTTCATGACTTCAGACTGTGCCATCTTCTATCACTACTTGGAACTACTTCTACAGAGTTTCCATTCTTTATTCATAATGGATGTTGGCATCACTCACGTTATTCTCTATTCCAAGAACTTTAATCATCAGAATAAATGTGAACAATCTCCCACAATGAAAATGTCTTTACTAGGAATCAATCAGTTTAAACCACTCATCCTCTTTCTTATCTTTGGGTAAAGCCCTGGGCTTTGTGAACAGCCCAAATTATTATTATACCTCTGTAAATTTAAACCCTAACATATAACCTCTGATCACAACTTCATTTATTTTCACCTCTTTCAATTCGTATTCTAAGTAAATCTTGGTTTGTCAATATTATTCACCAGCAATTTTACCTATTTATGATCATCTTTCTTTTCAGTATTTTGTAGTGAGATCTTCCAAATGTTCACCATCCTTCATAAATTTCTTTCTGGGACTCCTTGATGGTTTTCCTTTACCTAGGAGTAAAATAAACTAGGTTAGTATAGTAGTGATATCAGTTCCAAGAATTTCTGAGGATCTAAACACAAAGCATTCATAGTATGGATACCCTCATGTTAACCAGTATGTCTCAAAAATTTTGATTTTCATAAATTACCAATTTTAAGATTAGAAATACCATGTTTAATTAAAAATAACATGAAAGGAGACAAAATATATCTAGAGGCAGATTTTCAAGAATTATACCATCTAAAATTACAGCCAATCCTCATTATTTGTGGATTCCTTATTTGCAAAATAATGTACTTGCTAAAATGTACTTATAACCTGAAAATCAATACGATACTTTTGCAGTCATTGAAGGACATGCACAGTGGGGCAAAAATTTGAGTTACCAGACTTACATGTTGTCAGCTGAGGAGGAACAAGGCGGCACTGCCTTTTTATTACAGCTCTAATACTAATCAAGTGTCCTTCCTGTGGTCTTTTTAGTGCCTTATTTTTTGTGCCTTTTGTTGATGATGTCACTGTATAGCATTGTCCTCAAGCATAGTGCTAAAGTGCTGGCTTGGGTTCCTAAGCCCAAGAAGGCTGTGATGTGTCTTGCAGGGAAAATACAGAGAAATTCATACTGAGGCATGAATTATAGTGCTGTTGTTTATGAGTTCAATGTTAATGAATCACAAATATATATTAAATAAAGTGTCTTTAAACAAGTACACATGAAATAAGATTATATATTGGCTAGTTGATGAAAATTTTGTGACCAGGGGCTTATAGGAACCTAATCCCATGTTTCCCCCAAGAGCACTAGTTCAATATTGACTAATTCAGTGTTCATGGAGACTTGCTAAAACATAGTTACCTGAATAATGAGAATCTATCACATATAGATAATGATACTACAGATATTTGAGGAGTTGTGGTAAATGACCTGCTCTTGTATTCCTGGTGGTGACACAAAATGAACTACTACCTATTTACAAACAGTAACTGCATGAGCTACTAGTAACGAGTAACTCACTCAAAGTATCAGATGGATGAATTTATTATGACCAATAATCTGTTTATTGGGCCATCAATCAAAGTCTCTGATGGTTTTCTTGTCAGATTTCTGTAGGTGAGCCAAATGGCTTAGCAGGGCAAAACAGGTGTCAGTCTTCCTCCTCGTAGATAAAGGATGCTTAATAAATAACACAACCCAGCAATAATATTCTCTAAATAAAAGTCACTATATCATAAAACTGGCTTACCCCCAAAATAGCAGAAGGTAAGACATATTCTCAAAAAACCCATGAGGAAAGTGAGAGGTAGAGAATTAAAATTTAATGTGATGACTCTGTGCGCGGCAGTGTGCTAAAATTTTGCATCGTCTCCCTTAGTTATGACTTCCTTTTCATATCAGTATTATTAAATTCATAGATGAAACAACAGAAAATTATAGATGAAACAACAGAAAAATTTAGTAAAATATCTGAGTTCAACCAGCTAATAGTTGGAAGAGTACAATTTAGTAACTCTTATTGTTTGATTTTAGAGATCACATGCTTTTAACTTAAAATTCTAAGATTTTTATTCTGTTTGCTTCTTACCTCTCTTGTCTGAGAGGCTTCAACCTGCTTTTAAAAATGTGATTCAAATCCTTTTAGAAATTTTGAATAGTATTCTCAAATATATGAAGCTTTAGTGTAAAGTAAGAATCATTTTCCTATGGGACTTCCATTAGAGGACATCTACTTTTTAAAACTTTATTGCATTACAAAAGTCCATTTTCAACTTACTTGATTGTACTTTGCCTTTGTATTTCTCTTAGAAAAAAATTACAATTGACATTCAAGTACAGAATATTACTATTTTTTAATTTTTTCCTTATTTGACTTATTTCTCTTTTTTATTAACTTTTTAAAATTAACATATAATGTATTATTTGTTTCAGAGGTACAGGTGTGTGATTCATCAGTATACACAACACACAGTGCTCACCACAAAACATACCCTCCCCAATGTCCATCACCCAGCCACCTCATCCCCCCACCCTCCTCCTCTCCAGCAACCCTCAGTTTGTTTCCTGAGATTAAGAGTCCCTTATGGTTTGTCTCCCTCTCTGGTTTCATCTTGTTTCATTTATTCCTCTCTTCCCCTATGATCCTCTGCCTTGTTTCTTAAATTCCATGTATCAATGACATCGTATGATAATTGTCTTTCCCTGATTGACTTATTTTGTTTAGCATAATACCCTCTAGTTCCATCCATGTCATTGCAAATGGCAAGATTTCATTTTTTTTGATGGCTGAGTAATATTCCTGTGTGTGTGTGTGTGTGTACACCACATCTTCTTTATCCATTCATCTGTTGTTGGACATCTGGGCTCTTTCCATTGTTTGGCTATTGTAGACATTGCTGCTATAAATATTGGAGTGCACATATCCCTTCGGGTCACTACATTTGTATCTTTGGGGCAAATACCCAGTAGTACAATTGCTGGGTCGTAGGGTAGCTCTATTTTCAACTTTCTGAGGAACTTCCATACTGTTTTCCAGAGTGGCTGCAACAGCTTGCATTCCCACCAACAGCGTAGGAGGGTTCCTCTTTCTCCACATCCTCGCCAAGATCTGTCGTTTACTGACTTGTTAATTTTAACCATTCTGACTGGTATGAGGTGGTATCTCATTGTGGTTTTGATTTGTATTTCCCTGATGCCAAGTGATGTTGAGCACTTTTTTAGGGGTCTGTTGGCCATTTGTATGTCGTCTTTGCAGAAATATCTGTTCATGTTTTCTGCCCATTTCTTCATTGGATTATTTATTCTCTGGGTGTTGAGTTTGATAAGTTCTTTATGGATTTTGGATATTAGCCCTTTATCTGATAGGACATTTGCAAATATCTTCTCCCATTCTGTAGGTTGTCTTTTGTTTTTTGTTGACTGTTTCCTTTGCTATGCAAAAGCTTTTTATCTTGATGAAGTCCCAGTAGTTCATTTTTACCTGTTTCCCTTACTTTGAAGATTTGTCTAGCAAGAAGTTGCTACAGTCAAGGTCGAAGAGGTTGCTGCCTGTGTTCCCCTCTAGGATTTTGATGGATTCCTGTCTCACATTTAGGTCCTTCATCCATTTTGAGTTAATCTTTGTGTATGGTGTAAGGAAGTGGTACAGTTTCACTCTTCTGCATGTGGCTGTCCAATTTTCCCAACACCGTTTGTTGAAGAGACTGTCTTTTTTTCATTGGATTTCTTTCCTGCTTTGTCAAAGACTAGTTGACCATAGACTTGAGGGTCCATTTCTGACCAATTCTCTATTCTGTTCTATTGATCTATGTGTCTGTTTTTGTGCCAATACCATACTGTCTTGATGATTACAGCTTTGTAATAGAACTTGAAGTCTGGAATTATGATGCCACCAGCTTTGGTTTTCTTTTTCAATAATCCTTTGGCTATTTGGGGTCTTTTCTGGTTCCATACAAATTTTATGATTATTTGTTACCTCTCTGTAAAAAATGTTGATGGTATTTTGATAGAGATTAAACTGAATGTGTAGATTGCTTTGGGGAGCATAGACTTTTTTAAAATTAATTAATTAATTAATTTTATTATGTTATGTTAATCACCATACATTACATCATTAGTTTTTGATGTAGTGTTCCATGATTCATTGTTTGCGCATAACACCCAGTGCTCCATTCAGTACATGCCCTCTTTAATACCCATCACCTGGCTAACCCATCCCCCTACTCTCCTCTCCTCAAAAACTCTCAGTTTGTTTCTCAGAGTCCATAGTCTCTCATGGTTCGTCTCCCCCCTCTGATTTCCTCGCCATCATTTTTCCCTTCCTGCTGTCTTCTTTTTTTAACATACAATGTATTCTTTGTTTCAGAGGTACGGGTCTGTGATTCAACAGTCTTACACAGCATAGACATTTTAACAGTATTTGTTCTTCTAATCCATGAGCATGGAATGTTTTTCCATTTCTTTGTGTCTTCCTCAATTTCTTTCATAAGTGTTCTATAGTTTTCAGAGTATAGATATTTTACCTCTTTGGTTAGATTTATTCCTAGGTATCTTACAATTTTTGGTGCAATTGTAAATGGGATCGATTGCTTAATTTCTCTTTCTTCTGTCTCATTGTTAGTGTATAGAAGTACAACTGATTTCTGTGCATTGATTTTATATCCTGCCACTTTGCTGAATTCCTGTATGAATTCTAGCAATTTTTGGGTGGAGTCTTGTGGGTTTTCAACATAGAGTAACATGTCATCTGTGAAGAGTGAAAGTTTGACTTCTTTGCCAATTAGGATGCCTTTTATTTCTTTTTATTGTTTGATTGCTGAGGCTAGGGCTTTAAATACTATGTTGAATAATAGTGGTGATAGTGGACATCCCTGCCGTCTTCCTGACCTTAGGGGAAAAGCTCTCAGTTTTTCTCCGTTGAGAATGATATTTGCTGTGGGTTTTTTTTTTTTTTTTTTTTTTTTAAAGATTTTATTTATTTATTTGAGACAGAGAGAATGAGAGACAGAGAGCATGAGAGGGAGGAGGGTCAGAGGGAGAAGCAGACTCCCTGCCGAGCAGGGAGCCCGATGCGGGACTCGATCCCGGGACTCCAGGATCATGACCTGAGCCGAAGGCAGTCGCTTAACCAACTGAGCCACCCAGGCGCCCTGCTGTGGGTTTTTCATAGAAGGCTTTTATGATATTGAGGTTTGTTCCCTTTATCCCTACACTGTGAAGAGTTGTAATCAAGAAAGGATGCTGTACTTTGTCAAATGCTTTTTCTACATCTATTGAGAGGATCATATGGTTCTTGTCCTTTATTAATGTAGTGTATCACATTGATTGATTTACAGATGTTGAACCACTCTTGCAGCCTACGAATAAATCCCACTTGGTTGTGGTGAATATTCCTTTTAATGAATTGTTGGATCCTATTGGCTAGTATTTTGGTGAGAAGTTTGGCATCCATGTTCATCAGAGATATCAGTCTATAATTCTCCTTTTTGGTGGGGTCTTTGGTTTTGGGATTAAGGTAATGCTGGCCTCATAGAATGAATTTGGAAGTTTTCCTTCCATTTCTATTTTTTTGGAACAGTTTCAGAAAAATAGGTATTAATTCTTCTTTAAATGTTTGGTAGAATTCCCCTGGGAAGCCATCTAGCCCTGGGCTCTTGTTTGTTGGGAGATTTTTGATTACTGCTTCAATTTCCTTGCTGGTTATGGGTCTGTTCAGGTTTTCTATTTCTTCCTGGTTCAGTTTTGGTAGTTTATACGTCTCTAGGAATGTATCCATTTCTTCCAGATTATGTAATTTGCTGGCATATAGTTGCTCATAATATGTTCTTATAATTGTTTGTATTTCTTTGGTGTTGGTTGTGCTCTCTTTCATTCATGATTTATTTGGGTCATTTCTCTTTTCTTTTTGATAAGTCTGGCTAGGGGTTTATCACTCTTGTTAATTCTTTCAAAGAACCAGCTTCTAGGTCCGTTGATCTGTTCTACTGTTCTTTTGGTTTCTATTTCATTGATTTCTGCTCTGATCTTTATTATTTCTCTTCTCCTGCTGGGTTTAGGCTTTATTTGCTGTTCTTTCTCCAGCTCCTTTAGGTGTAGGGTTAGGTTGTGTATTTGAGACCTTTCTTGTTTCTTGAGAAAGGCTTGTATTGCTATATACTTCCCTCTTAGGACTGCCTTTTCTGCATCCCAAAGATTTTGAACAGTTGTGTTTCATTTTCATCGGTTTCCATGAATTTTTTTAAATTCTTCTTTAATTTCCTGGTTGACCCATTCATTCTTTAGTAGGATGCTCTTTAGCCTCCATGTATTTGAGTTCTTTCCAACTTTCCTCTTGTGATTGAGTTCTAGTTTCAAAGCACTGTGGTCTGAAAATATGCAGGGAGTGATCCTGATCTTTTGGTACCAGTTGAGACCTGATTTGTGACCCAGGATGTGATGTATTCTGGAGAATGTTCCATGGGCACTAGAGGAGAATGTGTATTCTGTTGCTTTGGGATGGAATGTTCTGAATATATCTGTGAAGTCCATCTGGTCCAGTGTGTCATTCAAAGACCTTATTTCCTTGTTGATCTTTTGCTTAGACGATCTGTCCATTTTAGTGAGGGGGGGGGTGTTAAAGTTCTCTACTATTATTGTATTATTGTTGATGCATTTCTTTGATTTTGTTATTAATTAGCTTATATAATTGGCTGCTCCCATGTTAGGGGCATAAATATTTATAATTGTTAGATCCTTTTATTGGATAGACCCTTTAAGTATAATATAGTGTCCTTCCTCATCTCTTATTACAGTCTTTGGTTTAAAATCTAATTTGTCTGAAATAAGGATTGCCACCCCAGCTTTCTTTTCGTGTCCATTAGCATGATAAATTGTTTTCCACCCCTCACTTTCGATCTGAAGGTGTCTTTGGGTCTAAAATGAGTCTCTTGCAGACAGCATATGGGTGGGTGTTCCTTTTTTATCCAATCTAATACCCCGTGTCTTTTGATTGGGGCATTTATCCCACTTACATTCAGGGTAACTATTGAAAGATATGAATTTAGTGCCATTGTATTGCCTATAAGGTGACTGTTGCTTTATATTGTCTCTGTTGCTTTCTGGCCTGTGTTACTTTTGGGCTCTGTCTTTGCTTAGAGGACCCCTTTCAACATTTCTTGTAGGGCTGGTTTGGTGATCACAAATTCTTTTAGTTTCTGTTTATCCTGGAAGCTTTTTATCACTCCTTCTATTTTCAATGACAGCCTAACTGGATAAAGTATTCTTGGCTGCATATTTTTCTCATTTAGTACCCCGAATATATCATGCCAGTCCTTTCTGGCCTGCCAGGTCTCTGTGGTTAGGTCTGTTGCCAGTCTAATGTTTCTACCATTTTAGGTTACAGACCTCTTTTCCCGAGCTGCTTTCAGGATTTTCTCTTTGTCTCTGAGATTTTTAAGTTTTACTATTAGATGTCAGGGTGTTGACCTATTTTTATTGATTTTGAAGGGGTTTCTCTGTGTCTCCTGGATTTTGATGTCTGTTTCCTTCCCCAAATTAGGGAAGTTCTCTGCTATAATTTGCTCCAATATACCTTCTGCCCCTCTCTCTCTTTCTTCTTCTTCTGGGATCCCAATTATTCTAATATTGTCTCACTTTATTTCACTTATCTCTCAAATTCTCCCCTCATGTTCCAGTAGTTGTTCATCTGTCTTTTTCTCAGCTTTGTTATTCTCCATCATTTGGTCTTCTATATCACTTCTCCTCATTTATCTTCTGCCTCATTTATCCTAGCAGTTAGAACCTCCATTTTTGGTTGCATCTTATTAATAGCCTTTTTTATTTTGACTTGGTTAGATTTTAGTTCTTTAATTTCTCCAGAAAGGGATTCTCTAGCATCTTATATGTTTTATTCAAGCCGAGCTAGTATCTTTATAATAGTTATTCTGTACTCTAGTTCCAACATCTTACTAATGTCCATATTGCTTAGGTCCCTGGCAGTCAGTACTGCCTCTTGTTCTCTTTTTTGAGGTGAGTTTTTCCGTCTTGTCATTCTTGCAGAAAGTGGTCGCTTTTCTGTTTGTAACATTGCAGTTATTCTTTTCTTTGATTTCCGGTTGAGTTTACAGGTGTTCAGAATGGTTTGATAGCTATCTAGCTGAATTTCTGGGACCAGATGAAGTTAAGGTCTCCTACTCCTCTTCCGTCTTGGACTCTCTCCCAGAATATTACTATTTAATCAACATTATACTTCAATTATATTTTTGTCAATACTATATCATGAAGCATCACCCAGTAGGTTTCTGTAGGTAGATGAATTTTGAATTACAACTTACTATAGCAAGTACCATTAACCTGAACTCATAGAACTCTCAGGAACTCCTCATTCCAACTCACTGAATAGTAGAAAAGAATTTACCACTTACAAGTCCTTATCGGTAACGTCTGGGACCTGTTACAGATTCTTTTCAGAGCAAGACTGAGGGAGTAAAATGGAGCTTAGAAGGAGTTGAATTGGAATACCTCTGCGATTCTCATTTGGTGTAGTGGACTAGGCTGGCATTTTCTCTAATCGTGGGCCGCAGTTCACTACTTGATAAATAAACCATGTTGTATGACACACAGATGAGCCCTCAGTTACTGGAAAAGTGTCTAGACAGTTAGTTGGAAATTTACATTATCAGCCTCATATTTGTCTTTGGCATCAGTAGCACAATGCTTTAAAAATCTGGATATATCATGGGAATGTGTCCAGAATGTTAACTTCTTCCTTAACAGTGAATCTCATAGGAAAAAAAAAAAATTGAGACCCTTGATATTAAGTAAGAAACAACTTTGTAAGCATTTGTCCTAAAATTCAAAATATGATGGGTATATTATTTCCATTTTACACTGAAGTTATTACAGACTGAATTACTGCTTTCTTAGATTACATACACAAAGACACGTTACCTTTGAAGTAGTACATTTATAGATTATGCATGTGAGTATTACAAATTATGGCAATAATGTTGAAGAGTCAATGTGTGTGTGTGTGTGTACACACCAAAGAGCAAGAGTTTATATATGAAAGTTGCTGCCATATGTAGGGCAGATGTACTGTTGTTTCAGTCTGCCGCTAAACTTAAAAAGTTTCATAGAATAATACACTTCCTAGGAGCTGAATAGATTAAAAGCAATAGAAATTGATCGCTCCATCCAATAATTAGTTTCAAATATTGACAAGTGTACCTGATGTATGATATTTCCATTGAGAGAGGTATAGTGTTCTTCTCTAAATGATAACCAAAACCAACTTCTAAAGAAACTACAAAGTTTCTCTCTCTCTCTCTCTCTCCCTCTCTGCTTTCCTTTTAAAAAAGTTAATGTGGTCCATTATTTAGAGGAAATAGTTCTCAGGGCTTAGTGTTACAAAGGGCAGTTAAAGGACATCTGCACTCTATGTGTATTGGTTTTTAGACAAGGATTTTTTTTAACTCATATATCATTTACAATTTTATAATATCCTCTGTAGAATTGGACATATTTTTTAAATGTGTGTGTGTAACTAAGAGAAAAATCTTAAAAGAAGCACAATTGAAAATTCACTCTTCAGTCTTTGACCCAGGATTGTACAGTTAGCAGTCGTACTCTGCAAAACCCTCACCAGGGTGGAGCAATCAAGGGATAGGGGTTTCAAAAACAAACTGAAGTATGTTAGTGAGAACATACTCATTCTAAAAACATTTGAATGTTTATCACCACTTCAAATCCTTTTTATCGTTCTTGGTGTTGATAAATACTAAAAGAGTTTAGTTTCAGATAGCTAAAATTTTTATATATTTATTGCTGTTTAGGTAACTATCACCATGAGATGTCCACATAAAGAACTATTTTTTTTCCCCACAAAAGTATATTGATTCCTAGACTTTATAGATAGATGTTATTACCAAGGAGTTCACTTTCCAGTGAGGAGGATTTAAATATATATACACACAGTACCATGAGATGGGGTTAAAATAGAGGTATATACTAAATGCAAAAGTATTATAGGACACAGATCTATAGGTGGTTCAAGATGATGACGTAGGAAGATCCTGAATTCACTTCCTCCCTCAGACACACCAAATCTACAGCTACATGTGGAACAATTTCCTTTGAAAAAGACCTGGAAACTAACTGAACAGCTCCTCCACAAAAAAGGAGGACTGATAGGAGAGGCAGAGATGTGGTCTGCACTCCCAGTGCAACAACCATTAATTGGGAGGGATCTCACAAACATAAGCCTTCTCTCTGAGGAGCAGGGGGTTCATGGTCCACATCAGATAGCCAACCCTTGGGCCCTGAACTAGGAAGACAAGCCCCTAAGATGTCTGGCTTTGAAAAATAGTGGGGCTTCTGTCCAGGAAACTCAAAGGGCTATAGGGAACTGAGATTTCACACTGAAAGGGCTCACACTTAAACTCACTTTGAAACCCAGTGTAAAAGCAGCAGTTTAGAAAGTGCCTAGACCATATGTGAAGGAGATTCATTTGCTAATCTTAGTGTCTGCAGGAGGGGTAGGGATCTGTTGGGACTTTCTTTGGGTATGGAGACACTGGCAGGTACCCTTCATGTGCTCTCTACCAGGCATGCACAATTTTTCACTCTCTTTATCTTACTAACAGTGGTGATGCCCTACCCCTGTGCTCTCCTGGGGCTTTGCTAAAGCTGGCAGGCATGTGCACAGTTCATGAGTCCCTTGAGTGGCTGGCTCTGGTAATCAGGGATAAAACAGTTGGAGACATAGGTCTTGGCAGGCTGCCACCCTTGGGCATGACACAGACAACAGAGTGAAACAAACCCTTAGTCTTCCAGTGAAAATGTCCTATTTACTTGTCCGGGAGCTTCAGCCTGAGGGACAGCCTTCGGGTTAACATCCAGAGGCTTCCAAGGTGATCTCAGGAATGTAGCCTGGGGGTTACCATTGTTGCACTCTCCCTAGGCCTTCCTATAGTTCACTGGTATCTCCAAGAAGGGAGCTTATGCACTTGTATGGAGCCCTTATTTTGCAACAGTCATCAGGAGATACCTCCAGATTACCTGGTGTGGAGGCCAGCAAGATTTATGATTGCAGTCCCACAGGACTATATATATATATATATATATATGTGTGTGTGTGTGTGTGTGTGTGTGTGTGTGTGTGTGTGTGTGTGT